>NC_081573.1:4721240-4966036 GCF_022355385.1 Mustela nigripes
CACACACACACCTGGCGCACTGCTGATTTTTTTTTTTAAGATTTTATTTATTTATCAGAGAGAGAGAGGGGGAGAGAGCAAGCACACGGGTTCTTAATCACACACACACCTGGCGCACTGCTGATTTTTTTTTTTAAGATTTTATTTATTTATCAGAGAGAGAGAGGGGGAGAGAGCAAGCACAGGCAGACAGAATGGCAAGCAGAGGCAGAGGGAGAAACAGGCTCCCTGCTGAGCAAGGAGCCCGATATGGGATTCTATCCTAGGACACTGGGATCATGACCTGAGCCGAAGGCAGCTGCTTAACCAACTGAGCCACTCAGGCGTCCCCGCACTGCTGATTTTAAGACACACATTTTTCCACACTGACATTTAAGTTGAGCTGCATCTATAATCAAGGGCTCTCAGAGGGCATGAAACACAGCAGGGGCTGGGGGGGGGGGGGGCATTCATAACACAGGGCGCACACAGTAGGTGCTCCATAATTGCGACTGGCTGTAATCATAATGATACGCCTCCTTTCATGGCTGGGGCGCTTATGAAATCACAGCTGACCCCCTATTCCGACCCCTGAACTGGGCAAGTTACTAGACATGCGAAGCCCCCTTTCACTCTTCCCTTAACCTGGCGGGCTTGGAACTCTCGCCAGGTACAGGTTACAGAAGGGGACACTGAGTGAGGCTCAGCGGGGCTGGGGCGCGTGCGCGCTGGTGGAGTCTCCCTGCGGTGCCCCCCTGCTGGCGGGCTGTGCCCTGTGGACCCTGCACCGCGCACCGCGCAGGGTCCCCGCTGTCCCCCATCCCCACTGCGCACCTGGCCAGGGCCGCCTGCAGCTCCTCCTCCTTGCGGCCCAGCTGGGCGCGCAACTCCTCCCCGCGCTGCTGCTGCTCGGCCATCTGCTCCTGCAGCTCCGAGCTCTCCCCGTCCAGCCGCCGCTTCAGCTTCTCCAGCTCCTGGCGGCCCTTCTCCTCCTTCCGTAGGCGGTCTGGGGGAGGGCGTGGGGGCCATGCAGAAGAGCCCGGACCCCACACCCAGCTGCTCCCCCACACCCGCGGCCCCGCCCCTGGCACTGGCTGGGGTGGGGGAGGGGTGAAGCTGTGGCTCAGCATCTCCCTGTGCCCCTTCTTTCTGCTTCTGCGACCCTGGGCCCGACCCCCAGGTGCCGTCCTCTCCTCCTCACCCCCGAGTGACACCCTGCTCCTGCTCAGTGACTGTCACTGCCCTGTCCTGTCCTCTGTCTCCACAGCCTTCTCCAGGCGCTCTCTCCTTTCTGCTTCTGCTTCTGAGTCAATAGCAAGGGACCCAGGCAACAATGTGCCTGAAAGAGTCAGTGGGACAGTCAGAGACAGAGAGAGTGACCCCAAGACACAGAGGAGAGAGCAGGAGAATTGGATTTAGAGTGGCAGAAACAACCTAAGAGCTGGGAAGACACCCAATCTGTCTGGAGCCTTCTTTCCTGGCCCCATTGAACAGATCCCACCGCGGAGCCTCCACAGCTCAGAGGTTCCCTCAATGCCCCCTCCCCCGCCAAGTATGCAGAGCGTGGCTTCCCACTGGTGGGGGCGCTTACCCTCCATGTCTGCAATCGTGGCCTCGTATTTGAGTCGAAGCTTATTGAGGCTCTTGACCTTCTCCTCCTCCTCAGCCGCCTGCGATGAGAACTCAGCCAGACGCTCCTCCAGCAGCTTCCGCTCCTGAGGGTGGTGGGTGGTGGGGTCGGTCAGAGCAGCGCCCCCCTGACCCCAATGCACATATCTGGTGTGTTCTCTGCATTTCAGCTCCTCTCCACTCCATCCACCCTGCCCTGAGCCTCCCGCTTCCGACCCCCAGCCTTCCTTCCCCATTTTCTTGGGTCTGCAGACCCATCCCATCCCGAACTACAGGGTAGACTCCCGTTCTTAGAAGAAGCCCAGCATTCCCTAACACACCATCCCACTCTCAGGCGCTGAGGTTCATTCCAAACTGTGTGCCATTACAAACAACACTGCTGACTGCACTGAACATCCTTGCCCACCCGCTGAGTTCCCAGGAGCTCTGGCTCCATGTCCCTTCAACTGTAGGTTTGTGGACCGGCAGCAGCACCAAATGGGAGATTGTAAAAGAAATGCGGCATCTCAGGCTCCCCCCCAGACCCCCTGAATGAGAACAAACTCCCCATGTGATTCCTGGGCATGTAAGCCTTTGAGAAGCCCTGGCGTGGATCTGTACTTTTCAGACTGTGAGTGGTTCTAGACACCAGTGTAGTGCGTTGACACTACCCTTAAAAAGAAAGAAGTAAAAGAGTGTAGAATGGAATAGCCATTGTACCAAAAGGAACATTCTGTGAAGAAACCCCTGTGCATCCTTGACCTCTCAACTCAGATATCTTTGTCTCCGAGAAGCCTGCCCTGACTACCCCAAGGACAGGTGAGGGACCTGTCCTCCTCCATAGTCTTCTGTTCTTTTCTCACAGTTCATAATTAAGTCACAATGTGTGGTTATATTTATTTTCTGTGGTGTCTCATCTAGCATCCCTTTCCCCCATCCCCCTGTCAGGACACAGATGGTTTTCCAGTCAGTTCAATGCCGTCTCCCCCTGTGCCTAGCCTAGTCCTGGCTGTGGCAGGTCAAAGAGGGCAGCGGATTCTCTGCCATGTCCCCACCCAGGGACAGAGCCTGATTTCCCACCCGCTGAGTCTGGGCTGAGCCTCTGACTGCTTTAAGCTCAATGGTCTGCAAACCACAGTGTGTGGGTCCAATCTGGCCCACCACCTATTTTTATAAATAAAGTTTTATTGGGGCACAGTCACACGTATTCAATTATATACTGTCTGTGGCTGCTTTCACGCTACGTCAGCAGAACTGAGCGCTCGTGACAGAAACACAGGGGCTGGGAACGTGTGAAATATTTGCTATCTGACCTTTTACAGAAGATATTTGCTAACCCCTGATCTATAGAATTGGGAGCAAGCAATGCCATGTCAGTTCCAGGCTTAATACTTTAAGCGGCCTGGATGTTTCTGCTTGACCTTCTTAGAGCCCTGAGCTGCCATGTAAGAAACTCAGGCTCTCCTGTGGGGACAGAAGCCACATGAAGGGGCACGGAGACCGCAGACATCCGCACCCGGCCCTCACGTCACAATGACAGCCTCCGAGAGCCCCGACTGAGCCCCAGCTGACCCACAGAAGGACGGGCTATAATGAGATGGTGTTTGTCTCCAGCTATGTGGCCTTGAAGGTGGGGGGCATGTCTTATGATCTACCAGCCATGGGTAATGACATACAGTAGTTGCTCAAAAATACCGGCAGGGGAAGGTGTGACAAAGGGGAAGTGAAGGTGTGATGGATGAATAAGGGTGGAAGGGAGACATAGCTGAGACTGAGAGCTGGAGAACCCCTAGAGGTGGCACCGGCTGGGGGACAGGCAGAGACCCATGTGCCCCCAAGTGCCACTGCCCCTGCCCCTGCCCCTGACCCTGGGGGCCCACAGGCCACCGACCTTGCTCAGCTTTGCATTCTGATCTTCTAAGAGGAGCAGGTCTTCCTCAAATTTCTTCAGCTTCGCCTCCGTGGTCACCTTCTCTAGCTGCAGCTTCTGTCGCGCCCCCTCCTCGGCCTCGAGGTGGCTCTCCAGCTCCTGGAGAGGGGCGAGGGCAGGGATGAGGATCCAGGGGCTGGAGACTGGGGTGTGATGGGAAGGACGGGGTGGAGGGGACGGTCCCAAACCCTGAGGGCTTGTGGCTCAGACAGGTCCACACTCTGGGTGAGACTGGGAAGGAGCAAACCTTCACTGGTCTCCCTGTTTCATTCATTCATTTCATTCTCCCCTGAGCCTTCCCTGAGGGCCCCGTGTGTGCCAAGCCCTGTTCGAGGCACCAAAAATAGATACACATCTTTGTCCTTATGGAAATGACATTCCTTTGTGTGCGGGAAGATGATAAACAATAAAAATAAACTAGCACATCATAGAGATGGGCACTGCCCCCTGTAGCAACATGTGATGCGGGACTGGAAATTAAGATTCGATATTGGGTGACAGCATGGATGGACATCAAGGGCATTGTGCTAGGTGAGAGAAGTCAGAGAAAGACAAATAGCCTATGATCTCACTCATGTGTGGAATCTAAAAAACAAAACCAAAAACACACAAAACACTGAGCTCACAGATACAGAGAAGAGACAAGTGGTTGTTGGGGGAAGAGAGGGTCACTGAAGTGAGGGGGGAAGGGGGTCAAAAAGTATACACTTCTAGTTATAAAATAAATAAATCCAGGGGATGTAATAGTACAACTGTGGTTTTAGCACTGTATTGCATATTTGAGAGTTGCAGAGAGACTAGATCTTAAAAGTTCATACCACTAGAAAAGTTTTTTTTTTGTTACTATGTACAGGGATGGATATTGACTTACTGTGGACATCCCTTGCCAATATGTACAAATACTGAATCACTATGTTGTATACCTGAACTAATGTTATATGTCAATAATACCTCAATTTTTTTCTTTTTTCTTTTTTCTTTAAAGTATGCTCCAAATCACGAAGCCTGACACAGGGCCCGAACTCATGACCCGAGATCAAGAATCAGATGCCCGGGCGCCTGGGTGGCTCAGTGGGTTAAGCCGCTGCCTTCGGCTCAGGTCATGATCTCAGGGTCCTGGGATCGAGTCCCGCATCGGGCTCTCTGCTCAGCAGGGAGCCTGCTTCTCTCTCTCTCTCTGCCTGCCTCTGCCCCCCCCTCTACTTGTGATTTCTCTCTGTCAAAAAAAAAAAAAAAATCTTTAAAAAAAAAAAAAAAAAAAAAAGAATCAGATGCCCAACCAACGGAGCCACCCAGGTGCCCTAATACATTAATTTAAAAAAATGGGGGAGGACCTGGGTGGCTCAGTTGGTTGAGCATCTGCCTTCAGCTCAGGTCATGATCTCAGGGTCCTGGGATTGAGCCCCAAATTGGGCTCTCTGCTCAGCGGAGAGTCCGTTTCTCCCTCTCTCTCTGTGCTCCCCACCCCCAAGTAAATATATTTTAAAAATTTTTAAATATTTAAAATTAGGGGTGCCTGGGTGGCTCGGTGGGTTAAGCCTCTGCCTTCGGCTCAGATCATGGTCTCAGGGTCTCGGGATCGAGCCCCACGTCAGGCTCTCTGCTCAGCAGGGAGCCTGCTTTCCCCTCTCTCCCCTCTCTCTCTGCCTCCCTCTCTGCCTACTTGTCATCTCTGTCTGTCAAATAAATAAATAAAATCTTTAAAAAATAAAATAAAAGTGTCTCTTTGAAGAAAATAAAATATTTAAAATTAAAATATGTAAAATTTTAAATATTAAAAAAATTAAAATATAAAAATATTAAAAAATTTAAATACTTAAATATCATAAAAATATTTTAAAATATTTAAAATTTTAAAATATTTTAAAACCTTTAAAGAAAAAAGGATGCAGTATTAGGTGCTGCTTGCTCCCTGCTATCGGGAGGATCTGTAATGGCTTACCCACACGTCCTCCTCCTCCCACTCTACTCCCACAGATGAGGTCTACTGGCCACATAACAGTATATATCACAGGGACCAGGCACAGGGCCAGCTTCTGCCGACAGAGTGGACTTCAGCTACCTGCCAGCCCTGGAGTTATTCAAACTAACCCATCACATCTCCCTGTAGGAACCAGAGGTCACCCCATCCTTTTGTTACTACAAAGCCGCCTCCCACAGCTGTGACCTGTTCTTTTCACTCCTGAGTGCAACCCATGTGTGGCTCTCTGTGGCATGGTGTTAGGCCATCTCCATAACTATAGGGCAGAATCCCTCCCCCACATGCAGATAAAGAGGAGGTAATTAAAACCCTTACTGAGCTCCTGAAATGTGGTCAGTATGACTGAGGAACTGAATTTTCAAACTTATTTAATTTTATTTATTTTAAATTTAAAACCAGACACTCACTTAAATCACTGAAAAATTTTCAAGTATGTTTGGCATAACTTGGGTACCTCGATCTACTTTTTTCAAGGGAAGAGATCATAAAACATAAATGCAGATGAATACTGTCGGTGAAACTTGAGCATCTGGATGGAGAGGTAAAGTACATAGTGGATTTTGAAGGGGAAACCAAGGGAGCGTGGCCTGCCTGGGAATGCTGCAGCCTAGAGGCAAATGGACCGGATGGAGAGAGAAAGAGTACAAAGGATATCACCTTGGCACCTGGATCCAGCCAAGCCTGAAGTCTTCCATTATTTGAACCAAAGGAGTATTCTTTGGGCCTAATCACTTTGAGTTGAGTTTTCTGCAAATTCATGGCCCAATGAGACATGGTTTGGAGAAGCAAAGATCGTCAGGGTAGACAGAAGGGCATGGGGTGAGGTGGTCTGTGGGCACACAGGGGCCAGACCTGTATATGCTGTTGCAGCCTCTTCTTGTCACTCTGCAGCTGGCGGCTACACTCCTCCTCCTCGCCCACGCGGGCCTCCAGCTCGGTCACCACCAGCTCCAGCTCCTGCTTGCGAGCTGCCAGCCGCCCCCGTGTCTCCTCGGCCTCGGCACACAGCTCTGCCTCTGCTCGGAGCTGCTCTGCCAGGCGGGCCCGCTCCTCTTCCAACTGGGGACAGGGTGGGAGGTCAGCACTCAGCAGGCAGTGCTCCCAGAGCAGTCTCCGTGGAGCAATCCAAGTCCCTCCTGCCTTCTGCCTCCTGATTTGCTTTGACCTTTGGGACCTGGAGGGCTTTCCATCTAGGTCCCCATCTCAGGATGACCTCAACCTCCTCCCCCACACAGTCATCAAGTCAGACCACTAGGTGCCTCCCTCTCCCCCACCTCCCTCCTCCCCAAAGCTTGAGCCTTATCCTTTCCCAGTGAACTCTCTCCATCCTCCTCCCCGGCCTCCCCGCCTCCAGTCTTTCCCTCTCCAGGCCACCCTCCAAATAGCCCCGGAGAGGCCTTTCTACCATCTCACATTTCATTTAACACTCCTACGCCTAGAAATCTAACCAAAGGAAATAACTCAGTAAAAGCAAACAGGAAAATGCTCCAAAAAGGGTTTTGCTTCAACATTACTTAGAAGACACCAGAAAAACATGGTCAATGGAAAGCTCACCGCCTGTCTTCCTCTCTGCTTGCCCCGCCACAAGGCCGCCCCTGGCCTGCCCCTCTCCAGTCCCCTGAGCATCTAGGATCTGCAGGAACCCCGCGCCTTGCGGCTCAGTCGGGAGCCCCGCCCCCACACCCTGGCCCCGCCCCCGGCCCCGCCCCTTACCTGTGTCAGGCGGCCCTGGAGCTCACACACCTCGCGGGCACTCTGCTGCTGCAGCTCCTGCACTTTCTGCAGCTCCTGTGCCCGCGCTTGCAGCACCTCGTCCTGCCGGGTCACCTGCAGCAGCGGCTTCACCTGAGTCGGGGGAGGGGAGAGGTAAAGGTAGGAACGGCGGGCTCCACGTGGCCCGGGAGCAGAGTAAGCACTGGGCGGCAGCTCGGGAGCCACAGGGCAGCGTGTTCATCCATGGATCCGGGATGGGAACAGCCCCTGCGCTACGGGGTTTTCGCGATGGGTGAATGAGCTGACACTACGAAGAGCCTCGAACAGTTCAAGGCTAAGGCCCGCAGTACAGGCACGAAATGTGTTCCTCCTTCGCTAAACTAACGGGGGGCGACGAGATGCCGGCGCCGCCCGCTCTGTAACACAATGTCCCTCAAAGTCGAATCCCGGCCCCGGCCCCGAGGGAGGGATGGGAGGGATGCACTGTCCGTGGTGTGACTCGGGTCAGTGGCACCGAAAGGACACACTCCCCTTTTGCTGAGCGGGATCCGCTCTGATCATTGCTGTCGCATGGCTGGCTTCCTGTTCGGTTCCTCCCAACTCTCCTTGGTTCTTTCTCTAATCATAGTCTCTTCTGCCCTAGCTGGTGGCATTTATCACGGCTATAATTTTATATTCCTCTGAGATGCAGTCAACCCCTGGGGCAGGCCAGCTTTCTCCCATGGGGCGAGCAGGACTTTGTTTTTATTCACCATTTTATCATGATCCCCCAAAGGTGACTGGCATATAGCAGGTGCTCAAGTGACACTGGCTGAGGGCCCAGAGGCTGAGCACTCTCACACCGCACTCAGAATTATACTGAATGGCTGGGTTTTTTGCCTCCAAATTTCGACCTTCCTTCCTCCTCTCCAGTTTCTCACTGGGGGGACACACTGCCATGCTCACAGGGGTCTGATGACCCGGCTCTGCCCCTCTGCTCCAGGCGGGCGTGTGATTACCAGCCTGGCTTATGGGATGTGTTGTGACAAGTCCTTGGGTGGTCAGGTCACATGACCCCAGCTGGCCAAGGGTGAGTCAAACCTGAGAATCTAGCGGGAGCTTTGGGATAGAAGTCCATGCTGGCCTAGCCGGCCAGGGGACAAGTCTCAGTGGACTGGTGGCACCCGTGTGAAAAAGCCTACAGGGCATCACCTGGGAGAAAAAGCCAGATGGGAGACACAAATCACTTTGATATCACTGTTTGGGCCCTTGTGGCATAAAGGGTTGACTCAGCGGGCCCGGGCTGTCCAAACCCTGCCTCTGTCACTGAAAGGCCTGGCCCTTGCCTGGCTCCTGGAAGATAATCTCCAAGCTCTTGGAACATTCTGACTGATAAGATGGATTTTGTTACCTGGGGTTCTTGGCCACCGTGGTATCAACTTGACCTCTGGAGAGTCTGGAGACTGAGTGAGATCAACTGCATGGGGGGGATCAGCCGTGCCTGTGAGACTGAGCCCTAATGACAAGCTTGGACACTGAGACTCGGGGAGCTTCCCTGGTTGGCAACAGCCCATATGCATTGTCACGCACTGTCCACATGACTCCGTGTTGAGAGGACAACTGGAAGCTCGTGCCTGGTCCCTCCTCTGTTCAGTGCTCCTTTTCCCTTTGCTGACTTTAATCTCTCTTGCCTTTCACTGTAATAAACCACAACTTTGAGGATAACAGCTTCTCTAAGCTCTGTGAGTCCTCCCAGTGAGTCACTGAATCTGAGGGGTTCTCTGGGACCCCTGACTCAGCCCTGGATCCAGCTTTTCCTGAAGCTGTCCAGAATCTTTTACTCATGTTGGTTTGAGTCAGATTTTGGGGGTCTCTACCAAAGAATCCTGGTTAACAAAGGTTGAGCTGATTGGTCCCATTTTACAGATGCAGAAAGTTGAGGCCCAAACAAAGAAAACCACTTGCCCGAGCAGCCCTGGACCCAAGGTGCTGTCTCCTTGCTGCTCAGGTTACTTCCCCAGGTGCCCTCACCTTGATGAAGAGCCGCCACCACTGCCAGTGTCTCAGCTTGAGGTAAGCGGCACAGTTTCTCTGCATCACACGCAGGGCGCTCTGCTGCTGCTGCCGCTTCTGGAAGGCTCTGAGAGGAGAGAGAGGCGGGCAAGGGGGAGAGTAAAGGCTCAGCTCTTTTAGGCCTGTCCCCTTCACAAGACAGCATAGCTCCCTTCACTTAGTCAACCATCGTTAAGAGCCTCCTGTGTGCAAACGCCCTCTACGATTGGCAGGTCCTGTTGCATACAGGCTGTCAGTCCTTCGACCCTTGACTCTCTCGGCTGTGTCCCCTGCTCTCTGTTCCCACAACCCTAGTTCAGGCCTCCTCTTCCCCCGCCTGGACCCTTACCCCAACCTCTCAGTCTCTTCCCCCCAGTCCACCCCCAAACTGTCTTCTGAGGGGGTCTTTCTATACCCCAGAGCTTACCCTCCCCTCCCCTGCTCACAGCTCTTCCATGGCTCCCCAGCACCCCTGGACAAGTTCCCTGCCGCTCAGCCTGGTGTTTAGGGGAGTCCTTTATTCTCTGATCCTCCCTCTGGGCTGTTTCAAGGGAGAAGGAGACTGTCCTACAAACTTCTGACATTCCTGAGACGTGTCAGGCTCCCGTGTCCCTGGGCCTTTGAACCAGCTGTCGCTCCTGCCCATAGCACCTGTCCCATCCTCCTTTGTCTCTCTGGTCATCGGGTGTATGACCTGAAGGCAATTTGGTCTGCTGCAGGGTCGCCACACTTCACATGGGAGACCATCAAAGCTCCAGACTGTGACATGTGCCCATGTACGTCTCCCCGTCCAGAGTGGAGACCCTTGAGGCACTGGCCGGTAGGGTGACCACCACGCTCTGTTTGCCACAGGCTTTCTTTAGCCCTGAAAATCATGCACCCTGGGGATCCTCCAGTCCCGGGTGATGCAAGACGGTTGGTCAGCCTATAGCCAAGCCTAGCTCCTCCCTGTGTCTCCAGCACTGCTCAGCACCAGACCTGGTCTACAGGGACCCTCGGGGACTGTAGAAGCAAGAAGTCTGAGCATCTGGTGACTCCACCCCTTTGTTTCCCGGCCCTTCCACTATTTTGGAGGCCCTGACCCCTGGAGCCTCTGTTCAACCCTTCCCTGCCCCCGCCCCCAAGCCTTGGCCAACAGGACCCAGGCACGGTGCCCTACTTGCGAGCTAGGTATCCCCGGGCGGCTGCCTGGAAGGACACGATGATGTCTGTGACCTTTAGGTCCCGCTCCTCTTCCAGCTGGGCCAGGACACCTGCCCGGAAGAAGATCTTGCTCTGTCCCACACGGTAGAGGTTGGAGTCTAGTTCTAGGGCCTGGATCTGTGAGGGGTTGGAGAGGGGTGGTGAAGAGGAGGGACAAGGAGAGGGAGGTCCCAGCTCCCCTCTTCCACTGCCAGGGCCCCTGTACATGCACACGTACACACCCACAGCCTAGGCTCTGCCCCATACTCACCATCTTCTCACAGGCCTGTTTCCCATCCATAAAGCCCTTGGGGATGGCATTGGGCGTCAGGATCTCGTATCTGTGGGGGGAGGGGAGGAGTTACATCACGCTGTCACAGCTCCTGCCATGGCCCACACTGCGCTCCAAGCGACAAACAGCAGTAACGATGATGATGATGATACAAACAGTATGAAGAGAGAACATTCGAGCGTTTACAGAGCACCACACCCTGGGCTAAGAGTGTTAATACTGCCAATGGCAGCACTGGCTCTGGGAGCTGCCAAACTTGGACACTCACCGCGAGCTGATTATGAGGGTTCACCCCACCAGCACCACTGAGATGCGGAACACGGCGGGGCTCAGAGTGGAAAGGTGAGAACGCCCGCCAGTGACAGCTGCTGCCTCTGAAGACTTATTATTGGTCAGGCCCTGAGCTAAGCACTGGGCGGCAGCTGTTTCTCAAGCTCAAAGCGCAAATAAAACGGGATACGGTTCCTAAACACATCCCTGCTGTGCCCTTCCCTGGATCTCGACATTCCAGAAAACATCATACACATTATAAATACAATGTATACACACACACATCATAGACATAATACATGTCCTATGTTAATACAACTTATTTTATGACCGGTGGTTGAGAAACGTGTGTGTGCGCGCGCACATGTGTATATCAGGGTTGCTCAGTCACCAGGGGTGGGTTATTAAAATGCAGATCCTAATTCCGTAAGTCTGGGGTGGTGTCTGAACATGTGCATATCTGACAGGCTGTCCAGTGACACTCATGCTGCTGGTCCCGGGGACCACACTTTGAGCAGCCATCTCAGAGCTGCACTGTCCAACAGAGAAGCTGCTGGCCAAATTTAACTGCTGAGCCCTTGAGATGTGGCCCGGCCAATGGAGGAATTGGATTATTGATTTACTTTTGAGAGAGGGAGAGCGAGCACACATGTGCACAAGCAGGGGGAGGAACAGAGGGAGAAGCAGACTCCCCACTGAGCAGGGAGCCCAAGGCTGGGGTCGACCCTGGGACTCCAGGATCACGACCTGAGCCAAAGGCACATGCTCAAGCAACTGAGCCATCCAGGTGCCCCAGTAACTGGATTTTTAATAATTTCTTTTTTTTTTAGAGAGAAAGAGAGCACACGTGTGCATAAGTAGGGGTTGAGGGGTAGGGAGAGGGTCAGAGGGAGAAGAAGACAGAGAAAGTCAAGCCAGCTCCACACTCTGCACAAAGTCCAATGCTTGCCCGATCTTATGACCTAGAGATCATGACGCGAGCTGAAACCAAGAGTCATAAGCTTCACAGACTGAGCCACCCAGGGGCCCCTATGGCTTGCTGCTGCTTCTTCTTCTTCTTCTTCTTTTTTTCCCATATGACTTGCTTCTTAAACTCTGGTATTTTCTGTCCTATCCCTTCCTATTGCATTTGTAAAGAAATGCAGCTCGTCACCCAGGGACTACCACAGAAGGCAGTCTTTCCCTTGGGAGCGCCCTAAGCCGGGTCCTGCTCTCCCTTTCCACAGAGGAGAAAGCTGAGACAGGAGCCAAAGCAACTTGCCTGGACTCCCCAGACTCAGAAGTGGCAGTGGGGGGATTTGGATGCAGATATGGGGAGGGGGGAGGGGGAGCTTCTCAACCCAAGCCCCACCCTGCGGCGCCCCACCGCACTCACCGCTGCCGGAACTCCTGGAAGAGGATGCGGTTGGGGAAGCCCTGGCGACAGATGCGGATGCCCTCCAGGACGCCGTTGCAGCGCAGCTGGTCCAGCACCAGCCGAGGCTCCAGCTTGCCTGCCTGCAGAGAGCCGGGCAGACACACGGTGTTGGCGGCGGCCACACGGGGGCGCCTCGCACCGGACGGCAGCCGCCTGGGGAAACCAGGGCTGGTCCTACCGGCAGGTCAGAAATCATTGGCGATTTCGCACGGGTCAGCCTATAATTTCCTGAGCACGTACTGCCCGCCAGGTAGAGATGCCTGCCCTGGGGGAGTTCATTGTCCAGCTGCAGAGGCTGACAATGAGGACAAGAAATTAGTCACTAAGTCAACGTAGGACGGGAGCAACAAGTGTGTGCTGAGGCAGAAAGAGCCCCAGGGAGGGCGGGGAGTGCTGAATTTGCATGGGGGATAGTTGGTGAATGGCCTCCCTGGAAAGGTGATGTGTAAATAACACCCATGCATCGATATTTTGGAGTAGCTAACTTCTGTTGCCTTTTTTCATTTTAAATTGCTTCTAAAAAAAAAATCTAAACAGTACAAAAATTTAAATGACATTCTTAAAGAGATCTCTTGTCTTGTCCAGGCCCCCAGAGTGGGAACACAATCCCCAGTTTCTTTTCTCTCTTATCTCTTTCTCTTTCTTCCTTCCTTCTTTCCCTCTTCATTCTTTCTTTCCCCCTCTCCTCCTTCCTTCCCTCCCTTCCCTCCCTCTCCCTCCCTCCTTCCTCTCTCCCTCCCTTCCTTCCTTTCTTTCTGTAGGCCTCACACCCAGCATGAAGCCCAATGCCCCAGGCTTAAACTCATGACCCTGGGATCATCCTGAAATCAAGACCTGAGCTGAAATCAGGAGTCGGACTCTTAACTGACTGAGCATCCCAGGTGCTCCACAATCCCCAGTTTCTTACAGAACCTTCTAGATCAGTTGTTCTTCAACCCTGGCTGTAAACTAGCACCCTCTGGGAAGCTTTAAAAACAAAACAAAACACCAAAAAACCAAAATCCAACATCCAGGCCACAGCCCAGAATAAAACGTGACTGTCTCAGGAGGGGTATTAAAACACAAGAACCGCCATTCTGGATCTTTTTATGGGGCCACTGAAGCATATATATCTTATATTTATGCAACTGTCAAACATTTATTGAATATCTGCCAAGCACTGTTTGAGGCACTGGGGACTCAACAATGAAAAAGCAGATAAAAGTCTCTTCCCTTAGATTGTTAATGTTGTGGCAAAACGGATTTTCCTTTTATTACTATAGGTGTCCCCCTTTCTTAGCAATAAGGCTTCACTACTGTGGGAGAGAACTAACTCTCCCCTACAGCTTTCAGTGGGATACTGGAGCCACACATGGTCATGTGACCCAGGCCTGGCCAATCACAGTATGTGGTTCTGGGGTAGGCACAAGACCCATCCTAGACCAATGAGGACACTGGGCAAGAGCCCACCTTTTCCTCCAGGGTTGCTGAACTGGGAGAACCAAAGTTGGGAGCTACTAGGGGCTCCCTTGCCACCCTGAGGGGAATAAGAGAAAGAAAGAGAGCGAAAATGAGATACCTTCAGAATGAAGTCAACACAGAGCCAAGCAAAGGAAAAAGATCCCTGACACCCCATTTGCACACCTGGATCCAGCTATAACTGAACCCCACCATGGAATTTCAATCACGTGAGTTCATACATTCTCGTTTTTGCTTAAGCCACCTTAGTTGACTGTCTCTCAATCAAAACAGCCCCAAGGAAATAGCTGGAGAGAGCTGTAGTCAGAAATGATAAAAAGGATGGTCTCACATTGATGTTTTCTTCCCTCTTCCATCCCACTCTCTTACAAAATATTGGGCAGGCTTGAGTGTGGGAGGTGTCAGGAGGGCCAAGAGATGGATTACATGAAAAGGGACTGAGAAAACACATAAATGTGTAGTATTTTGTAGGATCCAAGTTTCTCACTATTACACACACACACAAAGAGTTACAAATTTGTATGAGGAAAAAGTTACAATGAACTTTGGGATATTGAGAACTTGGCACATTGGTGTGAACTCAGAGTTTTCCATATGTAGAGATATTTATAGAAATCAATATAGATATAAATGTGTGTATACGGGGGTGCCTGGCTGGCTCAGTCGGAGAAGCACATGACTCTTGATCTTGGGGTCGTGAGTTCGAGCCCCACGTTGGGTGTAGAGATGACTTAAGAAAAAAAGTATGTTTGTGAATGTTTATGCACTTGTGTGTATATACGAAGCTGTTTGCTGAGAAGTTCTAATACCGCTGAGCATACCTAACACCCAGATCCTTAGATTCCAAACACCATTCATGGAAAAGAACCAGGGCTCCTTGGAGAAATGGGTGAATCTATGCACGGTATTTCATCAAATACAAGCCTCCATCAGTTGCAAAACATGCTGTTACTTTATATACTGTCAAGAAAGACCAACTCCTGTCAATCATCCTCTGACAGGCCATTGATTGCAGGCCACCCCCCCCTAACTTCAGAGATGCTAAAGTGTGAGAAATAAATGTATCCTAGATTTGATAGGATATAGTATCAGCAGACACCAGACACACACACACACACACACACACAGGAACTATAGTTCCTATTTTCTGAGGACAGGAGAAGCCTTGGGCACTTATTGCTGTATTTCATTTTCCACCCATATTGACCCTTCTGTACAGGGCCCATTCTCTGATTGTCCTAACAAGAAAACCTTTTGGTGGCCTGGGAAGCCAGGCATGGTCTCCCTACCCTGACATGACACCCCCAGCCCCAACAGCCTTCATTCCATCCCCTGTACCTTTCATGCCCCAATCTCCCACCAGACCTTTGCACAAGCTGTTCTCTCCTCAGCATACCACTTATCCTTCATGGCTCAATCACCACCTCCTCCAGGGAGGCTTCCCTGACTTCACAGACCAGATTAAACTGTAGGGGATACCTACCCCTACAAATTCAATCGGACATTCATTATGGTTGCTCAGTTGAATGTCTGTGCTCCCTCTCAGACTGTGAGAATAGGAGTTGGCCATGCTTTTCTCTCAAAAGTATCCCCAACACCTGACCCTTAATAGGTGCTCAGTAAAATTTAAGTCCCATGAATTGAATGAGTAAGTTTTCCTAACGGAGCACTGAGCCTGGGAGGGAAAGCTACTTGGTCAAGGTCACACACCCAGTCCGAGGTGAGCCAGGCTCCAGCCAAGGTCAGTGGCCAGGCCTTTACCTGCTGCCGGAGTTGCCCCCCCTTCCCAGGCTGATCACTCACCCTCTTCTCATGGTTGGGGACGATACAGCGGACGAAGCTGGGGTTGGTGTTGCTGAGTGTGGCCATGAGGCGGCTCAGGGACTCCTTGTAGAGCTGTCCCACTGTTCGGAACATGCCCCGGCGGGGGCGGCCCCCTGGTGGGCCATCCCCAAGGCTGCTCACCTGCTCCAGCCCCACGATGCCCTCCACTATGGGAAGAGGAAACAGAGGCAGAGGAAGAAGGGGGTCAGGCGTCTGTTGTAGGTGGCCTGGTTAAACCTGGTTAAAGTTCAGGGATCTTGTCCTTGCTAGGACCTGGCGCTTTACATATGAAACACTGCTAAGATAGGTGTTGTCAGCCCCCTGGACTGCTGTGTAAACTCAGACAGGAGGCTCAGAGAGGTGGAAGATGGCACCTGAGGCCACACAGCTTAGAAAATGCAGCTCTAGGATTTGAACCCAGCCAGGGTGAGCCCTCAAGGACCCTGGCCTCTGACCACTCATCTTCTCAAGGATGAGATCTCCATCTCCACACTCCTTATCCACAGGTGCCGATGATGACAGCACAGGCTTACCGAGCACTTCCTCTCTGCCTGGAAGAACCATTCCCGTTTTACAGGCAGACACAGGGTGCTGGAGATCCTGAACGCAGCTTCTGGCATTTTTTAGGAACTTAAAACGATGTCCCACTAAAAAATGTAATAAAGCCTGGGTTTTATGTGCAGTGTGTCAAAGAAGACAGACTGCCTTTACCGAACCAATTTCCCAGTATGGTCTGATCTTGTCATTTGATGGTGTCACTTCAGCTAGTGAGAAATACCTCCTCCTTCCCCTCAAATTCT
Source organism: Mustela nigripes (assembly GCF_022355385.1). Classification (NCBI taxonomy): domain Eukaryota; kingdom Metazoa; phylum Chordata; class Mammalia; order Carnivora; family Mustelidae; genus Mustela; species Mustela nigripes. The sequence goes on from NC_081573.1 coordinate 4,737,726, forward strand.
GTTCTAAATCCTGCCAGGTTTCTGCAGGTGGGGTGGACCCTGACGTCCTGCAGCCCTCAATAAGGAGGGTCAACCAGGTAAATCTGACTTCCGGGCAGGGCCTGGTGTGCAGCGGGGCTCACCTATGGTCTCTTCCTCCCCAGATTTAATGCTCCCTCTCACTGCCAAACTCCCAGCTACCATCAAAAGGATAATGAAGTTCTTACAGCATGGAGGAAAACAGAGGATCTGGGACCCGAGGTCCCAGGTTCAAATCTCAGCTCTGTCCCTTAATGGCTGTGTGACCTCAGGCAGGTGACATAACCTCTCAGGACTTCAGTGTCCTCTGTATCATGGGGTTAGTAGTACTAACACCTGCCTCTCTGGGTTGTTCAGTGGATTCTAGGGCTTCGTAATCGTAAACGGGCTTTGCACATACTAAGTGCTTAGTAAACACCAGCTGGTATTATCATAATTGCTTGTCCCCTTACATGCGGTCTAGTTAGAAGGCATGTGCTGCTATGGAAAGTCTGGAAACTGCTGAGGGAAGCGCCAAGGAAGGGGGAGAAAGGCAAGAGTCCTCCACGTGGAGGAGAGGGGACAGACATTCAAAGTCAGGTACCCGGTCTGACAGGCCCACCCTCCTCGGCCGGCAAATCTCACCCATGGATGCACAGCAACACCCACCCCCTGACGGAGAAATGGCAGAGCCGCGCCTCCCTGAAGATCCTGGGGGTGACAGTGGGAAGGAGCCAAGAAAAGCGAATTGCTGGAAACCCCCATGTTCTTGGGGGGGGAGGTGAGGACAGATGAGGGGAGGGGCAGAGAGATGGGGTAGGAGATGTAAAAGGAACAGCAAGAGAAGGGAGGAGAGAGAGGGAAGGTGGCAGAAAAAAAAGAGAGCATTATTAGTCAACAGCACCAGGCAAAGCAGGAGGGAAAACTTCAGTGCTGACCGTGAACTTCTAAAGCCAGGGGGATTGTCCCATTCGCCTTTGTGTCTACCACTGAGGGCAACAAAGGTGACTGAAAGGATGAACGACCTTTATGAGAATTTAATGCCAAGGGGGGGAAAAAATCTCTCTAGAGGTTAAATCTGTCTGTTTCATTACGTATTCCTTTTTGCCCTGGCTGCCAGGTAGCTCAATACTCCTCCCCAGTTTGTTGAGGTTGCCTCTCTGAGGAGAGCCTGTCTCATTCACCTTCCCCCCTGGGCTACCAGGACGCTGAGCACCCGACTCTGAGCTCAGGGAAGCTGTCATAGAGATTGATGCACAAACAGCCACTGTCCCTGTCCCTCCCTGTGACTTGCAGCAGCTCCTTGAGTCTGGGCTGTTGTGATTTGCTTTGTTCAGGAGAGTCGTGGAGGAAATAGCACTGTGCCAAGTTTGAGTCCAGGATTCAAAAGGCTTCCCAACTTCCACTTCACTCTTGAAACCCCTGGGGGGCTGGGCACCTATGAGATGTGAGATGTGAGGGATCACAGTGGTGGGGGAGCGTGCTGTGTCCTTGAATGGGACACAGTTTTTGAAGAAGTGTCAGTGTGTTGGTGTGGAAGGATTTTTCAGGCTGAAGAGAGGATTCTTGTTGTGTAATCTGCCTGTTACTGGACATCAAACCCTGCTTGTCGGTCTATCATGTATAAACCACGCAAGACACCATCATCAGATCTCTCGGTCTAAAACCAGCTCACCACCATTGAGGCACCTCACACCCTTTGTTCCATGAGTTCGTCTGGGAAGCACACATTTGCTTATTTTGTTCTCTTGTCTCATTGCCTGGGCTGGCACTCACAACTTCACTTTTCATGTCAAGAAAAAGGCTAAGGCAAACTGACAGATTCTGGAAGCCTTGAATTGGGAGAAACCAAGATGCTGGTTCCACTGGTTGTTAAAATCACCTCCCCTTGGGGCACCTGGGTGGCTCAGTGGATTAAGCGTCTGCCTTCGGCTTGGGTCATGATCTCAGGATCCTGGGATCGAGGCCCGCATCGGGCTCCCTGCTCAGCGGGGAGCCTGCTTCCCCCTCTCCCTCTGCTGCTCCCCCCAGTTGTGCTTTCTCTCCTTCTCTCACTCTCTGTCAAATAAATAAATTCTTAAAAAAAAAAAAATCACCTCTCCTCTAAGGATGGAGAGTGGTGGACAAGGTTTGGAAAACTACAGGGTTCACTCCAAAGACATTCGGTTTTTCTGCCCGTGCCTCCCAGAAAGGCCATTCCAGAAAGACTGATGGCTAAACCCACATGAGCCTTGTTGCAGCAGGAAAGCTCTCCCAAATGACATTGTGATCTGTCATTCCTTTCTTCTTCCCTGGGGGCCCTGATGGGAACTTTGTGAGAGCCAAAAAAGCAAAGCCCCAAAGCTGACTAATCTATAAAAACACCATGTTGCTGAGTTCTCTTGTGATTAATTCTTGTTCAGTCAAATCTCTTGATTTTTTTTCTTTTTTAGGGATTATATGCTATCTACAATGAATAACTTTCTCTCTTCCTTTATAATAGCAATATAGTTATTTCTCTTTCCAGTCTGATTGCAGAGGCTAGTATTGCTAAAACCGTGTTTCCCAGCAGTGCTGACTATGGGCACCCTCATCTTGTTTCTGATTAAGGATAAGTGTGTTTTGTCACTGAGTATGATACTGGCTTAAGACAGCAACTAACCAACCACTCAGTCACTGATTGGAAGCACTACCAGGAGGCCGTCTGGCCTGCCCGCCTCAGTTCTGCATCCGAGCAGACAACTTCCATTTAGAACTTAGCATCTAGAGCAAAGGTGGTCACACTGTGGGCTGGGGAAAGGGATGCACAGAGCTCCAGGGACAGGGCCTGGAGAAGCTGGCCCTCACCATCTTTCCAGATCTCTGCCGTTAGCTTGTCTGTGCTCAGGTGGAGCAGGGCAGCGACATTGTCATTCAGAGGGTCCATGTTCTTCATCAGCCACTCGTTGGCCTTGTAGTCGACCTGGGTGAAGCCGGGCAGAGGAAGGTGGTGAGACTTCAGCCTCATCAGCTCTCCCAATTTCCCATGGAACCTCTCAGAAGCTATGAGAGCACCAGCTCCAGCAGGGTTCCCCATGGATCAGAGAGCATCGGTGCCACCTTGTGTCTATTCCCAGAACTGCACCCTCCGCAGGTAGGGCCCCTTTCCCTCTACTTTCCATGTCTGTCCTCCACCCAGCTGGAGAACCTCGCCCACCATCACTTCTTCCTTATCCATTCTATTCCAGCCACACTGGGCTCCTCACTGTTCCTCAAACATGCAAGCTGATTTCCACCTCAGGTTTACCCCTGCCATTCCCAACGCCTGTGATTCCCTCACCGTGGATTTTCACAAGGCTGGCTCCTTCCCAGTATTTGAGGCTTTGCTCTGAGGCTTCCAGTCAGTCTTGACAGGCACAGTCCCCGACACATGTGCCCCCCACCAGACAGTGGTTCCCTGAGGCCAGGGCTCAGGTCTAACCCACAGGGCAGAGCTGGGCCCCCTGGAGGTCTTAGATGATGTGTGGAAGAGGGAGTGAGGGATAGACATGGAGCACAGAGGTCTCCTGCCTCCCAGCCTCTGTATGCTGTTCCTTATCCCTGGACAGCACTTCCCATCCTTCACCCATTCTTTGCTGGCTGTTACTCATCATTTGAGCCATGGATTGGCAAATGATCGCCCACAGGCCAAATCCGGCCTTGCCACCTTTTTATAGATAAAGTTTTATTGGAATATGGCCTTCAATTATATATTCCTTTATGTATTCCCCAGGGTGTCTTTCGCACTACAGTGGCAGAAGAGAGTAGCTGCAGCAGAGACTGTCTGGCCCACAAAACTGAAACTATGTACAGAAGATGTTTGCTGACCCTTGATTTAAATTCCAAATCGAGCCTTACTCTCCTCTGAAACCTCTCCTGGCATTCCTTCTCCCAGCTTTGACACTGCCCCCACCGAAGCACCTAGCAGCATTTTTTATTCTCATGGTCTTTGTCCCTCTCCCAGATCAGGAACCCTGTGAGGGCAGAAACCATGCCCAGCGTGGGGCCCCAGCTTTGCTCAGCACACAAAAGGCATGTCTTTGCTGAATGAGGGTATAAAACGCACATAATTCTCCTTGCAGAGAACTCCTATCCACCCCTCCAAGCCTCCTGGAAATACCACTTCCTGAGCCAGCTTTTGCTGACTTCATCAGACAGCGTGCCTGGTTGACCTTGGGCTTTCCTTGCCCTGGCCAATGTCTTGTTCCGGGGGACATGGTGGGGGGTCCTGCATTCTCTCTGCATTCTCCCTGCATCTGCAGCTGAGTGGTCCCCACCCCTGCCCACAGGCCCCAGCCCAGCCCCCACCTTGCCCGCATAGTGCAGGACACTGAAGTCAGCCTGGTCCCGCAGGTTCCTTGGCCTCTGGAACTTGGGATGGCCTCCTTGCTCCTGGGCCACCTTCTCTACAAAGGACTTGTCGGTGGCCTTCGGGAACCAGCACTCCTCATCCAGCAGGGCCAGGAGTCCGGGGGGGTTAGCCTAAGCACCAACAAGAAGGGAAGAGGGCGTCAGATCCCCACATAGTGGACACTTAGGTTACCACGAACTTGTAGCTCTTGGAAGAGGCACAAGGACATACGACTGAACATGAGAACGACAGTTACAGTTCTAGCTGCTGACGAGCGCTTTGGTCCAAGCCGGTCCCATGGCAGGCATATCCAGGGCCCAAGCAACTAGTGGCCATGCATCTACAAAGCAGACGCCATCATACACAAGTTTTGAGCCCGGAAGCCCCAGCAGGGCTGGAGGCGGGCCAAGGGCTGGGATCTCGTAGCTGGGGAGGCGGGAGGACCCTCAGGCTCACCGGCCGCTCAATGAGGTCGATGCAGGGCTGCAGGTCGAGGCCGAAGTCGAGGAAGGTCCAGGGGATGCCCTCGCGCTGGTACTCCTCCTGCTCCAGCACGAACATGGTGTGGTTGAAGAGCTGCTGTAGCTTCTCGTTGGTGTAGTTGATGCACAGCTGCTCGAAGGAGTTCAGCTGCGGGGGTGAGGGGACAGGTGAGAGAGGGGACAGAGACCAGGGTAGTGGGGGACGGGGGGGACTGGGTGAACAGACACCCAGAGGGAGGGGGCAGACAACCAGAGGGAGAGGACAGAGAGCCAGGCTGACAGAGCCCTCCCAGCCCCAGCATGGTACCAAGTGCAGACCTGGAAGATCTCAAAGCCAGCGATGTCCAGGATGCCCAGGAAGGAAGCGCCCTGGCGGGGACTGCGGTCCAAGGCACGGTTGAGGCGAAGGACCAGCCAGCGGAAGAGGCGCTCGTAGGTGGCCTTGGCCAGGGCCTCCAGTGCAAAGTCAGCCTGTGGCGGGCGGGGGGGTGCGGGTGGCACATGGTGAGGGCATGGCCCTGCCCCTGCAGCCCCAGCCTGACCCCCAGCAAGGAGACACTAGTGTGGACTGGGGTCCCCTCACAGCTCATCAAGAATTCTGACATTAATGATAACACCAACCAGTTCAGAGCCCTACTATGCGCCAGGCAGCGTGTGAAGTGCATGGGGCACATCAGTTCCTTCATCCTCCCTGCCCCCAACCCTTGAACCAATTTTGACAGCGTAACAGTTAAGAGGTTGGACTCTGGAGTCTGACAACATAGGTTTGAAGCCTGACTCTGCCCCTTAGAAGCTCTGTGGCCTCAGGCATGTGACTAAACCTCTCTGTGCCTCAGTTTCTTCATCTGTAAAATGGACCCCAACAATAGTACCTCAGCTGAGAGCAGAACCTGGTCTCTCACGTGACCCCCAATCTCTGGCCCCCATGTCCCCCACTGTGTCTTCTTCACCCTAATACTTTGTTTCAAGGGGCCAGCCTGGGTCCAGGCAGAGGCCTCTGCCTGAAAGCTGGATTCTGAAAACCTCTAGCATGGGTTCACTTCTCCCCAGTCCCACCATTATCGTCACTTTTCTGGACTATGACAGCAGCCTCCTTTTGTCTCCCTGTTCCCACCTGTACCCCCGGGATCCATTTCTCCATGCAGTAGACAAGGGGATCTTTATAAAAGACAAACCAAAGCAGGTTGCTCCCTGGCTTAAACTCTCACTGGTGTCCTACTGCACTCTGAATAAAACCCACCTCCTTTCTGTGTCCCCTAAGACCCTGCATGATCTGCCCGCTTCCAACCTCTCTGCTCCACTCTCTAGCCTCACTGATCTCCTTGACGTTCTCAATTCGCCAAGCCTGCTCCAGCCCCAGAGCCATTCCTTCTGCCTTGAACTATCTAGGTCCAAACTCAAATATCACCTTGTCAGAGAGGACTTCCCTGGCACAGAAACCCCCTTTTTCATAGAAGGCCTCACTGCTTATATCTCCTTTTAGGATCTGTTCCCTACTTTGGCTAGAGCTCCACGAAGGCATGGTCTTTGTTTCCATCACTAATTTTATCCTAGCACCAGAACCAGAGCTGGTCATGGGGCAATCAGCCAAAGTTTGTTGAGTGAGAGAAAAACCAGCATACGCTGCCTGAAGGCCCAGGACCTTGGCGCCTGGCTCTCCCCGCACCCCTCCTACCCCCCCAAGGCCTACCCACCTGCTCCTTGGTCTGTGCCTTCTGCACGTAGTCTCGGCCAACTTTGATGCGGGGAGTGAGCAGGGCGCGGGAGAAGTCCGTCACCCCCAGTCCCAGGAGGCGGCAGAGCTTCTGTGCAGCTGAGGGTGATAGGCACAAAGGTCTGATTGGCCCCAGGACATGGCAGTGGCCACTGAGTGCAGCAGAGGGGGTCATCCCCACTGCTGGTGGGCCAGAGAAGGGGCCCAGCCTCTCCCACTAGAAGCAATACAATCCTAAAAGTGTGTACGTCCTCTGGGCCAACAATTCTCTCTGGGACCCCAAGATGGGATCAATAATCCCGGAGGCAAGCAAAGACTGGACCAAGAGGATGTTCATTGCAGCCTGGGTGATGATGGAGGAAAACAGGACACAGGTCGAATGCCCAGCAACCAGGGACTGGTTAGGGAGTCAGGGATCCTCCATTTGAACATGTGTTCTGCGGTCACTGAAAATTATCAGCGCTCGTTACATGGTACATTTAAGATGTGTGCATTTCATGATTTGTATGTTCCATGCCAAAGGAACAACTGTAAGCAAATACTGGATACCGGTAAGTGATATGCACATGCGAGCTGATGAGTACACATGTGAACTACTCATGTACATGCTGAAAGGTACAGAAATCTGCAACTTTGAAATGCACCAGACTACAGGATGGATGACCGATGTGTGGAAAGATACCCAATAAACCAAGTGTAGTAAAATGTTAATGGCAGAATGTAGGTGGTGGATATCTGGGGGTTTGCTATGAAAATTCTTTCTACTTCTCTGTATGCCTGGAGATTTGCTGATATAATTTTGGGGGGGAAAGCTATTGGAGTAAAAACCCATGGAAGTGGCCAATAAATAAATATTTAAAAGCAACTTGTTTTTCCTTATTTTTATAGGGGAAAAAATGCATAAAAAAAGGTATTTGAGAAATGTTTTCCAGCTTCTGTCACTTCCATAACGGGAAAACGGTTACTACAAATGCTCAGCTCCAACAGAAAAGAGAAAGGAAAAGAACACATCTAGAAGGAAAAACACCAAATTAAATAAACAGTGATTATTTCTGAGAGGCGAGCTGATGAGAATTTGCATTTCTTTCTTTCTTTTCTTTTTTTGTTCTTTTGCTGCAATTGCAGTTTCTAATTCTTCTATGGTGACTTTGCATGATACAGAAGGTATTTAAGAACTCTAACAGGGGCCTGAAGAACAGCAGGGAATGTGTACAAGGGTGCTCTGCCACGAGTCACAGGAATGTTCTGTAGGCTTCTAAAGCCTCCGCTGTGTCCTCTGGCCAGTGGACGCCTTCTCCAGTGAATGTTTGCAAATGCAGAGAATGAAACACCCAGCAGTTCCCAGGAGATTAATTATGTTGACATATGGTTCTACCCATAGACCCCACAGGAAGAAACCCCAGTAGCATTCTAGTTAATAGCCCGGAAGCATTACCTCAGTGCATTAAGGGAAAAAAGCAAATTTCAAAATGGTCTACAAGCTCTGACCCCAACTTCACAGATCAGAAAAATGAATGAGCAAGCATGTATGGCACACTTGCTGGGCATGTGAACAGAGCCCCCGAGTGCCACAGAGGGTGCCATTGATCATGGGGGAGGGGCCCCTTTCTCATATCTTCTGTGGTGGTACAGCTTTGGAAAATGAGCCCCTAGGATTTTATGGATGCAAAGCTCTTGCTGTCTTGAGGGAAAAGGGGCGAAGCATGATTCCATTTCTCTGACAATTATTTCTACACAGATATGGACAGAGAACAAAGCCCAGAGAGAAATACCCCAAAATGTTGCACTACTTACCTCTCAGGGGTATGACTGTGGGTCATTTCCCTGCTTTTATACTTTTCTGTTTTGCTAGATTCCGCCCCCTACCCCATCCAGATTGTATTATTTTATGACCATAAAGAAGCAGAGCTATTTCCATTGGATAAAAAAAGAGTATCAACTATAGTTCTGCTTTTGAAAAGCAAAAAAACGTATATATATGGCAAGCACAGAGGCCAGGAAGTTATAAGCCCAATGCCAATGGCGGTTTTCCCAGAGGGGCCAGGATGAGGGGGGATCTTTGGTACACTGGTGCTGTTCAAACCTTCAGCAGGGAGGACACCATTCAGAATCAGAACAAGAGTAAGCGATGACATTTTGGTAAAGGATCAGCACAGCCTGGAGGCATGCCCAGCTGGGGAGCGGGGAGTGGTGTCACGCTCTGTCTGGTGGGAGGAAGGGGAAACACTGGGTCGGATGGGTGGACTGCAGGCCGGGTAGGATACCTGTGTTGTCAGGCATGGAGGCTTGGTCGTTGTTCCGTTCTCTCTTCAGGACGATGTTGCCAAACTGGAGAACGGCTGAGACAATCCGCAGCATGGCTATGGGATAGAGAGAGAGAGAGAACAATGTCATGGGGGCTCCAGACCCTATTGTGTGGGCGTAACTAGCCCCTTAGAAATCTAGCTTAAAAACCCTACATCAGGGGTATCTGGGTGGTTAGAAGTTGTACTCTTGATTTCAGCACAGGGTCATGATCTCGGGGTCCATGGGATCGAGCCCCACCCTCAGCACAGAGGACCTCCCTCCCTCTCTCTCTGCCCCTCCCCCACCCGCTTGTGTGCACATGCATGCTTTCTCTCAAATATATAAAATGATTTTTTCATAGTCCCAACTTTTAAAATAAAATCTTAAAACAACAACAACAACAACTCTATGTCAAATTACACCACCGCCCCTCAGCTTAAAATCCATCTGTGACACTGGGCAGGTCTTAAAACATAAGAACAGATACATGAATTCTGTATTTTGTATTCAAGGCTTGCTTTAGCACCATTTGGTGTCTGCTTGTGTCCATTTCATAAAGCAACACACAGAATATTTAAAAGGATGTGTGGAAGTGAATTAAGAAAGTCTTGGGCAATGTGGAAAGATTTTCCTTTTTTAAGATTTTATTTTTAAGTTATCTCTCTACCCAACGTGGGGCTCAAACTCATAACCCCAAGATCAAGAGTTGCACGCTCTAGCAATGGAGCCAGCTAGGTGTCCTAAACAGGAAAAGATTTCTAAAATAGCAAGTGGAAAATGTGAGGTGCAGAATAGTATAGACAGCATACCACTGTCTACGTTTTAAAAAGGCAAAAATATACAGTCGAGTCTCCTTATTTGCCAAGTTACATTCTTTGTAGTGACCATGAACATGAATTTACTTATGGGAAATACGGGGCTTTGTTCCTGTGAGCCTCTAGTCACATTTTCCTCAGCTGATCACTACATCACCTTGTTTTATGCGTGCTTCAGTTCAAAGATACCTTATCTACTATACAACATTGCTTCCGAAACGTTGAACTCACGGCCAACAGCTGTCTGACTCAAGCCTGAAGGATTTACACGTTTTCTCTGTGAGACACACTACAGCCTTCCTGCACTTGGGAATGCTAGCCAGCATTAAGCACTAAGCATGGGGGGCATTTTAGACGGTGAAGCCATCAATAAGAAAAGCAGGAAAGACGTGAAAAACATGGCACTCAGTAGCAGGTGAAAAGGAGACAAGGTCATCAGGTTATGGTATGAGCCGAGACAGGAAGGCAGCACACCAATTTGCTGAAACTCAGCTGCGTATGCGCTGGACCGCTCCAACTTTCCACCCCTGTGTGAGTGAGACGATGATTGTAAAAGCACCACGGGTGCTCTTTGGGGGTTACGTATAAATTTAGCGAGTAGGCAAAGTCGCAAATACAGAAACCGCAGTAGAGGACGGACTGCGCTTGTTCGTGAATGGATAGTGCTGCCCCCTAGAGTACATCTCAGGAACTCCCGGTGTGGGTTGGCGTGACAAGGGAGGCCAGGGGGCAGTTTCTGGGGTGTTTCTGGATATCACAGGGTCGCGGCAGGTTGGGACCCAGATGAAGAGGCCCCCCGCACCACAAAGAATTTGCCACACCCTGTGTGACCCTCAAATATCCCACTGGACATCTGTGTCCGTGAAATAATGGCCTATAATTACCGGAGTCAAATCCCAACTGTTTTATGTATAAACTCAAGTGTTTTGTGTTTGGTTTTAATGCACAGTGGATTCTGGGGGACATCTGTCTGGCTCAGTCAGTGAAGCCTCCGACTATTGGTTTTGGCTCAGATCATGAGCTCAGGGTCACGAGACTGAGCCCCACGTTGGGATCTGCACTCAGCGCAGAGTCTGCCTGTGATTCTCCGCCCCCACCCCCACCCATCTCTCTCTCTCTCTCTCTCCCTCAAATAAGTAAATAAATAAAATCTCTTTAAAAAATTACACAGCAGCTTTTCCAGGAAGGTAGCCACTGTGAAATCTGAGGAAAGACTGTGCTTGGTTCAGGGTTTTACCAGACTTGGACATTGCCTCAGAACTCCCTCACCTCCGACAGGGAAGCAGCTCATGGCAGGTGAGTGGCCTGTGTAACACACCCGCCTCAGGCTGGGTCTCTACTTGTGGCTCTCGCGGCGACACTACAGATTGACGCCAGCGCCTAGCCACCCCACTAAGGACGCACTCCGGAACAGGTTCAAACAGACACTGACTTATTCTCACTCACTCCATGCCAGGTCCTGTTCCAAACACTTAACAAATACACTTGTTTAAACTTCCTAACAACCAAGGGAAGCAGATCCTACGGTAACATTTTACAGGTCTGGAACGGAGTGAAACCCCTTCATAGATGGGGAAATCAAGGCACATTCTGGGAGCCATCTTGCCCGAGATCATCGTCAGCAGCAGAGCAGAGGGGCAAATCCAGGGTCTGAATCCTTTATTTTTTTAAAGATTTTATTTATTTATATGATAGACAGAGATCACAAGTAGGCAGAGAGGCAGGCAGAGAAAGAAAGGGAGAAGCAGGCTCCCCACCAAGCAAAGAGCCCAATGCAGGGCTCGATCCCAGGACCCTGAGATCATGACCTGAGCCGAAGGCAGAGGCTTAACCCACTGAGCTACCCAGGCGCCCCTTGGGGTCTGAATTCTTAACGGTGGTGCTTTTCTTTCCTCCCTCTTCCAGCATGAAATTCGAATAATGAGTACAGAAAAGCACGCAAATCACACGGGTCCGGCTCTGGTTTTTACAAAGTAAATGTACCTGTGGAGCCAGCCCCTCAGAAGCCACCTTCCCTGGGACACCTGAGTAGCTCAGTCAGTTAAGTGTCTGTCTTTGGCTCGGGTTATGATCTCAGGGTCCTGGGATCCAGACCCCCGGCGGCCTCCTTGCTCAGTGGTGAGACTGCTTCTCCCTCTGCCTCTGCCTGCCACTCCCCTGCTTGTGCTCTCTCTCTCTCTCTCCCTCTCTGGCAAATAAATAAATAAAACCTAAATAATAATAACAAAAGTAGCCCCCTCCTGGCCACTCACTGAACATGGACAAATTTCACAACCACTGGGTAGAGTAGAAGAAGACAGACATGAAAGCACACATGCTGAATTTGTAACAAAATTCAGAAACAAGTGACACAGGGGCGCCTGGGTGGCTCAGTGGGTTAAGCCTCTGCCTTCAGCTCAGGTCATGATCCCAGGTGCTGGGATCGAGTCCCGCATCGGGCTCCCTGCTCAGCCAGGAGCCTGCTTCCTCCTCTCTTTCTGCCTGACTCTCTGCCTACTTGTGACCTCTGTCTGTCAAATAAATAAATAACATCTTAAAAAAAAAAAAAGAAAGAAGGGACACAATTCAACGCTGTTAGACGCCAGAATAATGATCACACTGCCAGTGAGGGGGGGCAGTTCTTGCGATGGGAAGGGGCACAAGGGGGCTCCTAGATGCTGGTTATACATGGCGGTCACTTGCAGAAAGCCCCTGAACTGGACGCTTAGGCACTGGGCGCATTTTTAGGTGTCTTCGCTTCTACACTGTCTACTTAGAGAAAGGGGGTGAAGGAGGGGGAGGGAGGAGCACCCTCCTGGGGGTTTCCTGCCAAAAATGTGTAACCCGAATCCTAACTGCAAGGATACACACCCAAGTTGAGACAAAACAACTGGTCTGTAATCTTCAAAAACGTCAAGGTCATCAACGATAAGAAAGAATAGTTCCAGGCAGACGGAGAGCACAGTGTGCTAGGTACATGTACTCCGGCCGGGGGGAAATGCGTGTGCATGTGTACACATGCATGTGCGTGTGTATGTGTGCGTGCACCCGTGTATGTGTCATGAAACCTTTTTTGCTCTAAAGTACATTGTTAGGAAAACTGGCAAAAATCCTGTAAAAAACACTTTTGCGTGTTATAAGGGACATTACTGGGACAATATGGTCTATGAATGGGGATGCTAACAGTGCCAGTGCTCTCAGCTCCCAAGACAGTACCATCCAGTGGCTGCATATAAAAATATGCAGACAGGGGGCGCTCGGGTGGTTCAGTCGGTTGAGCTTCAGACTTGATCTCTGCAAAGGTCTCTATCTCAGCTTTGTGGGTTCGAGCCCCCAGTCCGCTCTGGGGGTGGAGCCTACTTACAATGTATGGACAGACTCTGCAGGGTGGTAGGCGCCGCGGGACAATCCCTCCCCGCCCCCAGAGAGGTCCACATTCCGAATTCCCCACCAGGAAATGTTACCTGGCAGAGCAAAATGGACTTCACCAATGTGACTGGGGAATGCTGAGATGGGAGATGAACTCTGGATTACGCAGGTGGGCTCTAGCTAGAGGGTCCTCATAAAAGGGAAGCCGAGGGAGAACGCCACGTGAGCAGAGGTTACAGGGATGTGCTTTGAAGTCAGAGAAGGCAAGAAAAGTGATTCTCCTTTTGAACCTCCAGAGGAAACCAACCCTGCCAGTGAAGACTGGTTTTGGACTCCTGGCCTCCAGCATTATAAGAGAATCAGCGGGTGTTGATTACCGGTCACAGGAAGCTAATACAAAGGGTAAAGGGGAGTCTCATTGTGCAGAAGTTTCCCGCACGGAAGTTCCCCAGTACACCTGTGCCTTTGTCCCTGCCTCCGCTCCTTCCTCCCGCCTTGTGGGACCATCACCCACCCTTGGCCTAGAGTCTGTTGGGGTGTGGCTGCATGCTTGTCCACACCCCTGTTCTCAAACTGCTCAGAATAAGTAATTAGAAAGACAGACGGGAAGCAAATGTGGCAAGACGTTAGCACCCGAGGAATCTTAGAGAAGAGCGCAGCAATGTTTTGTACTCTTTCTGCAACTTTTCCGTAAATCTCAAAGTATTCCCAATAAAAAGTTTTTTGAACAAACCCTGAAAACAGAAGGAAGATCACTGGCCTTATGGCTTCAAGACGCCTTGCTCTGAGGGACACGTGGGAAACTGTGGACAGAGGTAGCCCGGGCCTGGGAGCTGATTATATAGTACTGATTATATTCTTTCGGAGTTTCATACTTGTTAAAATGTCAGATCTTGTCCAGAAAAAAAAAATGGCTGTTAAGAAAGGACTTGGTGTCTAGAATTAGTGCAATTGTACATTCGCAACAAATGGCTGCACTGTACACTTGACAATGGTGAATTTTACAGTACGTGGATTCTCTCTCAAAGGACAAAAAAAAAAAAAAGGCAGATGGTGGCTACACTTGGGATAAGCACTGATGAACAGAATTGTTGAATCCATATATTGTATACCTGAAACTAACATGACTTTCAATAATAATAAAAAGAAGTTAAAAAAAAAAAAAAGCAAGCCTGAAAAACCAGGTTTGGGTATAATTTGCAGGGCATGGCAGGGTATGCAACAAATATTATTTTTTCTCCATTTCCACTGAAATCATAACTTCCTGTGGAAAGTATCTATTCCTTACTCATCTGCTGCCCATGTGCTCTGCATAGAGTAGGCGCTCTATAAATGTTTACATGAATGAACTTGAGCTTGCCTGTTCACAGGGAAGAGTTCCTTCCCTGGTCCCTAGTACTTCTGGGATTCAATGTGAGCCCTTACCAGGGTCTTGAGAAACCTGACCCTCCCAGCCCCTCCGGCCCCAGGGTATCCTCGCTTACTCCAACCAGCCACCCCAGCTGCCCCCCATCAGCTTCTCCAACACTGTCTTGCCACCAGGCCTTTGCCTTGGCAGTTCCCTCCGCCTAGATGCTGCCAGCACCATCTAGGGCTGGTTAGCTCCTGCCAGACCCATCAGTGCTCAAGCAAGGGCCACCTCATCCAGGGGGCTCTCCCCAGGCCATGCTGGAATGCTGTGACACACGGTCCCTGCTCCATGCACCCTCCATCACTCACCCTCCCACTGGTTCAGCTTTAATGCATGTGTGTGATTCGATGCTTCCGGGTCTGAGCATTCCACAGGTCAAGGGTTGGTTCTGTGTTGGTCACTGTGAATTCTGCCCAGCGCCTGTGGCGGTCTGGCCCAGAAACCCCACCACCAGTTGAATGACTTGATATATTCATGAATAAAGGGCAATGAGTTAATTAATGGGGGGGATACATACATTACTGGATGTGGGAGTTTGCTGTGTGCCCTTGGACAAGCTGGGTGACCTCCTGGGCCTCAGTTTCCCTGGCTATGCAGTGAGAGGGGCTGGGCTTAGAGATCTCTGGTCCTGCCCATCTGGGGTCAGAAGGAAAGAGTGGATGGGGGCAGCTCAGAGCCCTGGAAGTCCTGGGGGTTCCCCAGAGGACAGCAGGGCACTTCCGAGAAGATAAAGACATCTCCTTATGGGCCCACAGCGGCATCATCACCTAATGAACCAAAAGATCATTCATCCCTTAACCTCCGCTCAGACACAGTCCAGACTCAAGTCCCCCCAGTGGCCTTTGAAACGGCCTCTGACAGTTGGCTTAGGACCTTGCATTGGCGTCAAGCACCCGGGCAAACCTGACATCTGAGAAGTCGGCAGTTAGCTCCTGCGGTGACTTCACACCAGCTGACTGCAAGCAAGCCCAGGCCTGCGGAGGCAGGGGCGTGGGGCTGGTGAGGCCAAGTGTGCTCCCCAGCATGAACACCCGCCTCCCCAGGTACCAGGCTCCCTGCTCAGCCTCTCGGAGTGGCATTCCCAGCACCAGCACCGGTGAAAGTGGGAAGTGGGGAGGAGGGTGGAGGTCCTGCTTAGATGGGTCCCCAGTGTTCTCCATGTTAGCCTTCCCACTGGTGACCATCTTTCCAGAGACAGTCCAGAAAGCTTCCCAGAGGCACCACCTGCCTCTCTAAAGATGGATCATGGGCTCGCTTTGGAGTCAGCCCTGGGTTCCATTGCCTTCTTGTCAACTGGGGTGAGTCGTGGGGCAGACATCCCACCTCCCTGGACCTCTGTCTCCTTTTTTGCCAGAAGGACTCTATGAAAAGGTGACCACAGGACACGTGGGTGGCTCAGTCAAACATCCGACTCTTGGTTTTGCTCAGGTCATGACTTCAGGGTCATGAGATCAATCCCTGCATCGGGCTCTCCACTCAGCGTGGAGTCTGCTTGTCCCTCTCCTTCTGTTCCTCCCCCTGCTTGGTCTCTAGCTCTCTCTCTCTCTCCCAAACAAATGATAAACAAAACCTTAAAAAAAAAAAAAAAAAGTGACTGGCTGGCTCCACTCCTTGTAAGTAAAACACCGAATAAAACTGTGAGACCCCATCCACCTACCACACCGGCAAAAGCCAGAAAACTGACAGCAGTGGTTGGGGCCTTGCATGGAGGGAAAAGCGCTCCAGGGACAGGGTGGATGGCAATGGAGACTAGCGCCACCTTCTGGACGGTGATGAAGTGGCTTCTCTACAATTTAAAAAACCTGTGGAGCCCTGGGGGTGGGAGATGGGGGTTTCCAGGCAAAATCCAAGAAGCCACAGGTGGGCGCTGATTATAGGACCTGGTACCCATACTAAAAAGCTAAAAATCAGGGGCACCTGGGTGGCTCAGTGGGTTAAGCCTCTGCCTTCGGCTCAGGTCATGATCTCAGAGTCCTAGGATCGAGCCCTGCATCGGGCTCTCTGCTCGGCAGGAAACCTGCTTCCTCCTCTCTCCTTGTGATCTCTGTCTATCAAATAAATAAAATCTTAAAAAAAAAAAAGCTAAAAATCAAAACTATTTAGCAATAACCAGGAACAAAACACTGACCCTGATTAACCCCCCACCCCCTGCCGCGGAGATGAACCTGAAACCCTCTTGGGGAGTAAAAGCAGCCAGCCACGAGGCCATCGTATTGTATGATCCCATTTACATGAAAGGGCCAGGATGGGCAAACCCGCAGGGACAGGAAGCTGAGGAGCAGTTGCCAGAGACTGGCGGTGGAAACCGGCAGCTGACAAATGCCAAAAGGGTGCAAGATATCCTCTTGGGCCACTGAAAAGGTTCTAGACTCACCTTGGCAGGGGACGGAGGGGAATGGGTGCCCCGACTCCGTGAACAGACAGAAAGCCCCTGCCTTGTACGCTGTCACCAGGTGAGAGTGTTCAAATTCGAGCTCAATACCTCTGTCACACTTCTGGTAAAGCCAGATTAAAATCAAAAGGGACACCCCCTCCTTGGACCCAGCATTTCGCTTCTAAGAATGGATCTCATGGACACAAGAGAACAGAGAGCTCCTTCAAAGGATATTCCTGGCACCTCTTTTGGGAGGGGGGTTCATTTTAATAACAATGGGTGCAAACACCCTAAAGGTCTCTCTGCAAGGGACAGAGGCTGGTTAAAAGAATCACAAGCCATTTAAACAATGAAATTTTATGCAGCCCCTCCAACACACACACTCTCTGAAACCTATATACAAAACCAGAATTATCACTAAAGTATGCTGTCTGCTAACAAAAGCAGGGCACAAAGTATGCTAGCCCAAGGGTGATGAGCTGAATTCTTAACCCCAACACTACCTGGCCCCTCCCCGATGTGCCGCACGTTGCTCTATCTGGGATGGTCTTGGGAGGAAGGTCAGGGAGATAAGGTTCACTTAAATCCACAACCACGGGGGACTTTTTTTTTAAGCAGGCTCCATGCCCAGTATGGAGCCCACCTTGGGGCTTGAACTCACAACCCTGAGATCACGACTTGCGCCGAAATCAAGAGTCGGACACTTTATAGACTGAGCCACCCAGGCGGCCCTGTGCGGGGAACTTTTAAATTCAGCAGAGAAATATCTTACCACTTTTATTACTGGTATGGCTGAACATCCACCCTGGGACTACAGAATGCCTCGTTCTTAGGAAAATAGTATGGAGACACCTGGGTGGCTCAGTCAATTAAACATCTGCCTTCAGCTTAGGTCATGATCCCAGGGTCCTAGGATGGAGCTCCAGGTTGGGGGGTCCATGCTCAGTGGGGAGTCTGCTTCTCCCTCTCCCTCTGCCATTCCCCCTGCTTGTGTTCTCTCTCTCTGACAAAGAAGGAAGGAAGGAAGGAAGGAAGGAAGAAGGAGAGAAGAAAGGAAGGAAGGAAAGAGAAAGAAAGGAAGGAAGGAAAGAAGGGAGGGAGGGAGAAAAAATAATGTGTATTCTTTTTTAGATGTAGAAAATATTTCTGGAAGGATGTGTGGGAAGCCAGGGGAAAGCAGGGCTCAGGGCCCTGCAGGAGACCCAGTTGCCAAACTATGACCTTTGGCACATCCAGATTATGTCACCACACACATATGTCACTTCCAAAGTTTTGTTTCAGAATTGCAAAAATCGGCTATGCAGTGGGGCGGCCACGGGGAGGGTCACTTGAGGTGATCTGTGACAGGAGGTCAGGCCCCCACAGTGGCCGCCATCCGGATTTGTTCACCAGCTGCCCCGGGAGGAGAGCAGAGACTCCAGGCGGAGGAAGTTTTGCAACTGTGGTTGGGCAATCTAGCAGGGGAGGCCTGGGACCCTGTGTCAATACGCCCGAGAAGGCCGGCCTGTTTGCAGCCCGGGGAGACAGCCAAGCTGGCGCTTGCTCAACTTCCAGCCCTCCCAGTTGGCCCTGGAGCCAACAATAGCTCCCAGAGCTTTCCGCATTGCCAGAGATGGGAGGAGAAAGAAACCCGCCATGCCAGCTCAGCCCAAGACATCGGGGTCTTTGTCCATGGGACTCCAAGTTCATCCAAACAGTGAAAGAGTCAGGCGGTTGCAAAAAGACGGGGTCCACCTACACGTACTTGGCATGGGTCAAATTGTACCCTCTTCCCCCCAGAACAGGTGTGGTGACATCCTAACCCTTGAGCCTTCTCAGAATGTGGCCTCCTTTGGGTCTTGGGTCATTGCAGATGGAATTCTTTAAGTCAAGACAAGATCACAGTGGAGTAGGGGGCTGCCTGCAGGGGACAGACAGATTCTCCCAAGACCGAGCAACCCTGCCAACACGTAGAGCTCGGCATTCTGGCCTCCAGAACTGGGAGATGATCCATCTCTCCTGCTGAAGGCACCAGGCCTGGGGTGCTCTGTCACAGCGCCAGAGCAAACAAATATAGGACTGCTGCTGACCTGCTGTCAAAACATGCGATCTGGTGAAAACCAGCAGGGGGCAAAGCATTGCCACGTGGGTAACGGGCCACAGTCAGGGTCTTCCCCACACCTTTGCTTCAGCCTCCTCTGGCCCGCCAACGCATCCTCCATACAGCTCAAAGGGGCCTCTGCCCTGCTGCCAGCTCTCCCATGGCTCCCCGGTGCCCCCAGGACAAAGTCCCAGCCCCTCAGGATAGAAATGAATTCATCAAACCATGCCATGACTTTTCTGACCCAGGGCCTTTGCATAGGCAATCCTCCTCATCTAGAAGGCTCTTCTAGCTCTCTCTGAAAATTTGTATGGGAAACCTCACGAAAGCAGACTCGGGAAGCTAGAAGGAGAGGCTGGAAGGGGGGAGTCACACTACTCAATGTCAAGTACAGACACCAACAGAGGAATCCTCAACAGGAAAGAATCCTCACTGACAGGCCCCAACAGGGAAAGATGTACATCACAACTCCTACAAAAAATTGGCTGCCCCAGCTGCTCAGCCAGAGAAACCGTCAACACCCTCCACTCTTGGATTTCTCCAAAGGACTTTCGTTCAAAACAACCTCTTCCAACCTCCTCCTCTTCTCCATAAGATAAAATTCCTGTCCCTTGCCGGATTCCTATCCTACCTTGCTTGTCCCAAATTACAATTCTCCATTATTCCCAAATAAATCCATTTTGCTGGTAAAATAATCCACCGTTTTACTTTGGGGGTAATACCCTGCTAGCACCGATGCTTACCCTCTCAGCTCCTCAGGCCTTGGCTCAGAGGTGTCCCCTTCTTGATCCCCTCCTTAAAGCTATACCTCCTCTTTCCTCCCATCCCTGTACCTTTTTCCCAACTGAGGAATGCATGTCCAGGTTCCCCACCTGCCCCCACGCTGCCCCAGCCCCACCGTTCGTGGAGGCTCAGGGCTTACTCACAGGTGATTTCATCCGGGGTGAATCCCAGGACCTTCAGGGACTCCAGCGTCTCGTGGAAGAGCTCCCGCTCCTGGCCAGGAGAGGATGATGGCCCGTTGGTCAGGAAGCGGTAGTTGGAGCAAGGCTCCAGGAGGAGGTCAGCTGCGGGGGTAATGAGTGGAGGCCGAGGTCAAGGGTGAGCTGTAGAGTCAGACTCACATCCTGATGGCCACCCACGGGACAAGCGTTCACTTTCTCCACTGGGGACCTCGGTCTCTTCCTCTGTTAAATGAGTGAAGATCCTCTCCTCAAGGTTTGATGGGAAGGGCCGGGCGTGGTGGGGGTGCTTAGCCCTCATTGGGCCCTTTCGTCCTTCCAGAGATTGTCAAGTCCTGGAACTGCCCAGAGCAAGCAGGAGCAGGAGCAAAGGGGCCGCGGATGCCTGAGCTCGCAGAAGTCATGGGACAGCAGAGCTGGCAGCAGAAGGCCTGTGGGTCCTGCAGCCTTGTGGGGGAGAAGGGGGAGGCAGCCAAGGCTATGTGGGAAGGGGCCTGGCGACAGCAGGGGTCCGCCCGGAAAGGAGAACCCCGGACTTTCTTCAGCCAGAAGGTGGGAAGAGCAATGAGGAGACAGGAGGAAGCTCAGGCAGGAGGCAGAGGAAAGGCCATGGTGAGGCAGCAGGTGCAGCAAAGCCACACAAACCAGGACTGCCTGGACCGCCAGGACCTCGAGGCAGCAGGCGCTGCGGCAGGAGCTAGCGTCATGGCATCACAGGTTCGGAGTAAGCCCTGCGGTTTCAGAAGAGAAGGGGTGTGCGCAGCAGCCAGGGAGCCACGTGGCCGGGGTGGGCGAGACCCCGGAGGAAGCTGGGAACAGAGAGCCACAGGGTCGGTCAGCAGTATAGGGGCGGGGACAGCCGGCGCTCAGGGGCAGGTCCTGAGGACGTCAAGGCCATAGTGCGACAGAAACCTGGGGCAGTGAGCTCCGGGGAGAGGCACCAGAACCCACTGCCCAGCAGAAGCCTGACCTAAAGCAGGTGCTCATAAATCCTACTGACTGCCTCCTAGTTCCTCCTCCTAAGGCCCAGGGATGCCAGAGGCCCATGAGGGCCCCCCCACCCCGCTGCCTGCCCCCACCCTCCCTGAGAGCCCCAGTACTGACCTTTGAGCTGCTCCCCCGCGCCTCCCAGCAGCTGGTAGAAGATGTGGAAGCTGCACTCGTCCTTGGCCTGGCGGATGGCCCGTGACTTCTCCAGCAGGTCTGGGTGGCCGGGAGTTAAGGTTTCATAGGTGAGGAGCAGTGAGGGGAGCCCACCCAGCCCCCTCGGCCTGTGCTGCCCCCACCACCCTGTGAAGCCGTGGAGTTGTTCACAGCCCAGGCCTCGGTCATGTCACTTGAGCACACGTGCCTCAGTTTCCTTTTATGAACCCCGTGAATGAGCTGCCATGTGGGTAAATGCGTCACTATGTGTCAAACACCCAGAGCCCTGTCTGCTTGGTAGCCAACCCCCACAAGAAAATCTCTGGCCATTGTTAGCCTGCCGGCCTCAGTTTCCCTATACGGACAGTGGGGCTATTGGCTCCTCCCTTCAAGAAAAGTCACATGGCATGTTTACACTCTAAGAATGGGCAAACCACCTTAAAGTAGAATAAAACACCAGCTAAGTTGTTGGTCCCTCCATGGCCCCGCTCACGGACCACACAGCGTCCCTTCAGCATAGCAGTTGGAATGCAGGACCTACCTCGGGGAGTCAGGCCCAAGATCTGCACACCATTGACCAAAAGCCCTGGCTCATTAATCTGCTTGTGCAAGGTGGGGAGGATGTGGGGGCGTTCCTCACAGACAGGGTGGGGTGGGGGGAAGCACACACACCAAGCCTCGGTTTCTTCTTCTGTTAAATGGGCTGACAAGGGGTGCTGGGACAAGGAATTGAGCACACAGGGAGAGCTCGCAGGACAGCACTAGGTGCAGAGCAAACCCTCAGGAAACGGGAGACGCCCATTTCCTTATTTGCTAAGGTCTCTTCCACCACATCTGCTTCCCAGCCTTCCCCCAGACCACAGAAGACTGAGGTTCTCAGACACCTCTGGGAAGGGGCACGTGGTTTACTGTTAATGCGGCTGATTAGTAATTACCAACAGAGAATATTAACATCGATAAGGACATTGCTAATTTGTTCCCATGGTGAACTCCTAATGACAGCAGCTCATTTTGGAGTGCTTGCTACATGGCAGGTGCCAGGCGAAGAATTTGCCCCCCAATGCCCCCCAGTCCTCCAAGAGAGGATTCTATGAGCCTCCCTCTTCCACAGAGCGGGGGAAACAGAGGCACAGAGAGGTCAAGGAATGTGCTGAAGTTCCCTTGGCCTCCAAGTGGCATAGATAGAATTCAAACCTGGGTTGATGTGATTTCTCCGCCGGCTCTCTTAAATTCTGAACTTCTGGAGCTACCGTGCTTTATCTTTTAAATTCCTACTGAGCTGAGGGGTGCCTGGGGGGCTCACTCCATTAAGTACTTGCCTTAGACTTAGCTTGTGATTCCAGGGTCCTGGGATCAAGCCCCGCATCAGGCTCCTTGCTCAGCAGGGAGCCTGCTTCTCCCTCTCCATCTGCCCCTCTCCCCACTTGTGTGCTCACATACATCCTTGCTCTCTTTCTCTCTCTCTCAAACACAGTCTTAAAAAATAAATCCCTACTGAGCTTGCACGTTGCCCACAGAGCAGGGTTGATGCCACAAGTCTGAGGTGGGCACGCCTGGGAAGCTGGATTTTGGGAGGGTTCCCAGCGCTCCTTGACTCCCAGGAGGGGCTCCCCACGCCTAAGCTGTTGGTGCATACAACGTGGTTTCTGCTGAAACCCCTGATTTCCCTTGGGGAGTCTGGAATTTTGGTACATGATAGGCCAAGGGCACTGAGGCCACCGGCCCCCACGAAGAACTCTGGGGCACTGACAGAGTCTCTGACAAGCATCCCTGGTGGACAACACCTCACACGTGTTGTCACATCTTGTGTGTGGCCCATCCTATGTGACTCCATGGGGAGGGGACTCTGGAAGCTGGCCCTGGTCTCCTCCATACTTGGCCCCACATGCCTGTTCCCTCTGCTGCCTGGGCTGTGTGTCCCCTCTCTGTGGTAAGCCACAGCCACTCCACCGTCCCACTGCAAGGCCACAGCAGTATGGCCCTCCTCCCTCCACCAGGGGGAGGGGGTGCTGCATCTATGCCTTCCCAAGGTTCCTTTCCCTTCCACAGAAGGGGAAACTGAGGCACAGTTTTTGAACATCAAGGAGCCAAGCTTCCCCGTGTTTGTGAACATCTGTTTCCTGGAAACAGTGAGATCCCAAGGGCCACCCTCCTCAGACACCAGGATCCCCCCCGCAAGCACTATGTGAGGATACAGGTCTCAATGTTGGCACCCACGATATACCCGGCCACATCAAAGTTGATGCGGATGAATTTGCCCTGGGAAGGAAGGGGTCAGGAGTTAGCAGAGAGTCCTCTTCCACATTGGCGACCTGAAGAGCCCCCCTTACCCACACTCACCCCTCCCAGAGCATCTCAACTTTCTCCCTCCATCTGAACCCCACCCCAATTGTGAGGTCCCAGCCATGGAGAATCCAAGATCTGGGCCTCCTTGACTGCCTTCCTCAGGACCCAAACCCCCTCCTCCCTCAGACCCAGGGGTCCAGGTCCCCAACACCTCCTCCCTCAGGGCCAGGAGTCCAGGCCCCCAGCCCCTCCTCCCTCAGACCTGGGAGTCCAGACTCCCAGCCCCTTCCTCCCTCAGACCCAGCAGTCCAGGCCCCCGCCCCCGCTCCCTCAGACCCAGGAGTCCAGACCCCCAGCCCCTCCTCCCTTAGTCAGCCCCCACTTCTTGCCTCCCCTTAACCACCCCCAAAGCTCCCAGCTCCCAGCAGCCAGCCTCTGCTCTCCCCCAGCACTCACGAAGCGGGAGGAGTTGTCATTCTTCACGGTCTTGGCATTGCCAAAGGCCTCCAGGATGGGGTTGGCCTGGAGAAGCTGCCGCTCCAGCTCACCCTGTGGGGCGCGGGAGACAGGCTGTCAGTGACAAGGCTGGGGCAGGGGTCTGTGCTATGACCGGCTGCGCATGTGTGCGTGAGGGGCCTCCGTGCCTCTGCAGGTGGGCCTGCTCTTCCACACCCAGGTCTTGCCCTTCGTTGACTGTGAAGGGAACAAGTAAACCTCTCCAGGATTCACCGTGGAGTGGGAAAACAAAACACAACAAAATTCCGTGGCAGAGCAAGACCTACAATGTGACCCCATGAGTGAAAAGTACCTCGAGAAAAAAACACTACAAAACATGACTCCCACGTCTCCAGGTATAGATGTGTGTTCGTAAGCATTTAGAGAAAGGTCTACGAGGATACACACCAAATGGTCGACAGCAGACACCACTCCAGGGGATGACGGAAAGGACAAAAGAGGGATTTCATTTTATCTTTTTCTGTTGTTGTTAAAAAAACACAGACTCATGGATTACTTACAGGATTAATTAAGAAAAAAAAATCTATACTATCCATATAACATGCTTCAAACTGCCTGGCACATAGTACGCATTCAAGAGAGGGTAGCCTCCTTCCCCCAGTAGTGGGCTCCAAGAGAGGGACCCCACTCTGAACTTCCCTCCAGGCACCTCAGTGTCAGAGTCAGGAGCACAGTAGGTGTTCAGGAAACACCAATCCCCCTCCCCTCTTAGCAAGGTTCTCAAGGGCATCAACTGTTTCCTGAAGTTTCTGCACTAAATGGTAACATGGGCCCCAGGATGTGTCCGTGTAGGGCTGCTAGAAACCGCAGCAGGGAGCACTGCAATGGTAGTACAGGGCCTGGCATACACGCAGTAGGGCCACATAAGCTGCAGCACAGCTCCCTGGCAGACACCGGGGTCCTGGGGCCTGCCTGCTGGGAAGACCGTGGGTTGGGCTGACCAGGTGGCCTAAGGGGTGGCGTGATTTGAGGTGATCCCCTGCTACTCACATAAGACAAGGTGCTGGCAGCCTGAGGAAGTCACGGGACACGAGACACGGACCGGGACACAGACCAGGACGCGGCACATGGAACGTGGACAGACACACAGGTGAACCAGTGGTGGTGGGGACAGAGGGGAGACATGAGGGGCTAGGGAAATCAGGCTTGTGGGGCAGGGTGGCCTGGGGGAGCCATATCGCCTGGGCTTGAATTCTCTCTAGCCCTTCCTGGGTGTGTGACCTCCAACAGCCGACTCACCCCAGACAGGCCTTAAGTTTCTCATCTTTAACACGGGAGAGCGACACCCATGCACTGGCGTGTTAAGTTCATATAAGCAGAGAGACGGGTCTTACAGATGCTCACTGGTGAAGGCAACTGGGAATTGTAGGTCCTTATATCAGGCCTGGAACCCAGTAGGTGCGCAGGGCTGTAGGCACCTCCCATGTACCTGGTGCTGTTCTGAGGAGCCACAAACTGGCCCGTGATTTTCCGTTTCCATCCTGCCTCCACTCCCAGCACTGTCTTGGGCACATAATAGGTGTGTGGGCAGCATGGGCAGCCAAAAAGAAGGCTCGCAGTTGTGGCCCTCCATAAGGGAGGCAGGGGGTTAGGGGGAAAAGCAGGGCCTCAGATGGGGGCAGGCACTGCTGGTGGCAGGGTCCAGAGTGTGTCCCAGGACAGGGCACTTACCGGTACACCAGGCTCCTTCCTGCCCTTTGGGGACGATGCCACATGGGCGAGATACTGGATGACCTTCTTGGTGTTTTCTGTCTTCCCAGCCCCAGATTCCCCACTATAGAAGGACACAAGTGGGAGAGGAAAAGGGTTGACAATGATGCCAGGTAAGACCTGCCATTCCAAGCAGAGCTACACCCAGCCAGAACCCCACCTCCTCCAGGAAGTCCTTCAGGATTACTCACGTGCAGAGAATGGATTGATCTTCACGATCTGTAAGGGACAGAGGTCGACATATCACCTGGAGGGTTGCTGCTCTAGGGGGACCCTGACCTCTTTTACCCCACCCTTTTCAAGGATTAAGGAAAAGTTCCCCCACCCCCACCTCGCAAAAAGGTTTTTGTTTTTAATATTTTATCTGTCTATTTGAGAGAGAGCATGAGTGGAGGGGGCAGGACAGAGGGAGAAGTGGAAGCAGACTCCCCAATCAGCAGGGAGCCCGATGTGGGGCTCAATCCCAGAATGCTGAGATCACGACCCGAGCCAAAGGCAGACATTTAACTCACTGAGCCACCCAGGTGCCCCTCCACCCAAAAGGGTTCTGATGTGTGACACTCCAGGATTCTAACACCCCACCCCAACCCAGCTTCTTATTTGCTGTGTGACCCTGGCAAAGTAGCCCTCCCTCTCTCAAGCTGTTTCCTCACCTATAAAACAGAAGTGGAAAACTCCAACTGAACAGAATGTAACTCATTCAACAAACTTCAGTGTGAGCCCCTCCTGGGGGTCCCCTTCTGCCAGGTGTGTGGGATGCCAAGACAGGACAGCAAGGTCCTGGCCCTAAGGTAAGGCTTAGACATTGACATGAACAGGCCACAGTATGGTAGTGCTGATGTCTGGTGACCTGTCGGTGGCCCTCTGCCCAGCAGAGAACACAGCATGCTTCCCACCATCCATCTCCGCCAGCACTCGCCCTGCATCTGACATGACTGATTACCTACTAAGTGCCAGGCACCTACAACAGTGGGAACTGGCAAAGTCCCTGCCTTCATGGGGCTTCTGCTTGAACTGGGGGACAAAAAGCACATAAAGTAAAAGTGAAGATGATTTGGAAGTTGGCAGTGTCTGCAGACATTTTTGGTTTGGTTCTTGCAACCAGAAGGTCCTATGAGTGTCTACTGAGACGAGTTCAGGGATGCCGCTGAGTACCCTACAATGCACAGAATGCCCTGTATAAAGAATCCTCCAGCCCCAAATGCCGATAGAGCCAGGATTAATCCCTAGTGTAACGAAGTAAGAAGACTGAGGAGGGGGAGGGCCAGGAAGGCTTCCCAGAAGGGGTGATGTTTCAGCTCAGGCCTAAAGGAAGAGGGTAGAGAAAGAGCGTTCCAGTCAGAGGACACAGCCAGGGCAAAGGGCCTGTGGTGAGACCAAGTTGGAACTGTCTGAGAGACAGAAAGGAGGTCAGAGAGGCTGGGGGACAAGGCAAAGCTGGAGATTGTGCAGATGGATTGGGAGACCATGATTAAAAGATCTGGAAGATTTGGGGGGCACCTAGGTGGCTCAGTCAGTTAAGCATCCGATTCTTGATTTCGGCTCAGGTCACAAATTCAGGGTTATAAAATCGAGCCCCACATTGGGCTCTATGTTCCGCAGGGAGTCTGCTTGAGACTCTCTCTCTCCCTCTGCCCTTCTCCCCTCCCCCCTCAAATAAATAAATACATATTTTTAAAAAATCAGGATAGTTTTTAAATGGGGCAGGAGGTCTCCAGCAGGTGGTTTTAAGCCAAAGGGAGAGATGCATTCAGCCTGGTTTGGGAGCCATACAGATGTGGGTTCAAGGCCCAGTCTCCCCCCTGTCTTGTTATGTGACCTTGGACCAGTCTCTGAAATGCTCTGTGCCTCAGTTTCCCCATCTCAAAAACAGGGCTCAAACAGCCCTTACCTCACAGGGCTATAGTCAGAACTCCAAGAGAAAGTCCAACAAAGTTTTTATATACTAGTTAGCACATAACATTGTTTTGTGGCCCATTTTCTACCAGGACCTGAGCCCTGGGGTCTGGGATCTCACTCTCATATCTTTGACTCTCTCATACCCAGCACAAAGTAGCACACACGGTAGGAGCTCAAATTGTAGTTGGTTGAATGAATCGCATTCTGTTCAGCTGAGGCTTATTGTCTCCATTTTACAGATGAGGAAAGAGACTCAGAGAGGTACAGCTGCTCTGCAAGGGTCACACAGCAAGCAAAGGGCTGAGTTGGGGTGTGGTATTAGAACCAGGTGAGTCACACAGAAAAACCCACAACACCCAGCCCAGGGTGAGGATGGGACACACAGTGTGACCTATATAGAGGAAGGTGGAGGTCGGAAACCCTGGGTTCAAGACCCACCTCAGCCATCTACCCACCAGTGGGACTGCAAGCAGTGTTGGTGCTGCTCGGTGCCTCAGTTTCCCCAACTGGAAACCAGGGATAATGATCACACCTTCTCTCTGGGGTTGCTCATCATGAGTTTAAATGTGTCAATCCATGAACAGTGCTCAGCACAGAGCAGCCACTCACCCCTGCTTTACTGTTTATTTATTTATTTATTCCTAAGATATGATAATGCATGTATATTAATGGCTAAAAATCATAAAAATAAGTAGATACCAAATCAGATTAAACAACCAAAGGAAAGAAGTGTCACCAATGATCAAATATAAATTTATACTGTGAATTCAAATTGTGGCCTATAAACGTGCTCTGCATAATGCGAGTATAACGATATACTGGATACTACACCAGTGGTTCTCAAACTTTGTGCCAGCATCCGGATCCCCAGAGGGAGCCCAGGGATCTTGTGAAACTCCCAGTTTCTCTGACTTCACGGGTCTGGAGCGGGGACCCAGTTTGCATTTCTGCTAAGTTCCTAGCTGACGCCGATGCTCACTGCGCTCCAAGAACCTCGGCACTGAGCATTATAAATGCGTCATTATGACCCACAGTAGAACTACAGCACAGGACATGTGATACAGGTATAACACACACCGTATAAATATATTGCTGCAAAAACCAACCATAAATGAAAAAAACAAAAACAAAAACAAAAATATATTGCCACATATCATTGTATGTCATATGATAGTAAGACATAAGTTTTTAAATATTTATTCTGCATTTAATTATAAACCAAATGTTAAAATAGATATGTAAAAATTTATAATAATGACATTATGTATAGTACATGTGAGTTACGTTGTTTTGCCAGGACATCCTCATACAACCTGCTCAGCTCTCCCCAGTGACCCACACTGCCCACCACCTAAGGGACTGTCTTTGATTCCACGACAATGTGGATCACATCAACCACCTAAGTGCTGAACAAATGAACACTAACAATCACTGTCTCAAGAGAAAATTTTGCAGAAGCCTGGCCTCAACTGGCTTCCAGATGATACTGCAGAGAGAAGGGGTAAACAAGGAAACAAATAAGATGGGGACCCAGAACTCATCCACTCAGCCCTTCCTCCTGCCCAATGAAAAAGCCTGAGAGTCTGAAATTCTTGGTCTGTTGTCTTATCTCAACACCCAGAATAGCCCCCACCTTGAAGAGACATGTCCCAGCCCCACACTCACCCTGAAGCATGCTGCGGTAGGCTCCCTCAGTCACTGCATACACGTGGGGAGGCACCTCGTGGCGCTTCTTGCCCCGGTACATCTCCACAATGGCCTCCGTATAGATGGGAAGCTGCTTATATGGATTGATGACCACACAGAAAAGGCCAGAGTATGTCTGCAGTGGGCAAGAAAGGAGAGGGCCTCAAGTGCCTGTCTGAGGACCAGAGGGCAAAATGGGAGTGCTGTGTACAGCTGGGCAGGTTGCACACTGCACAAGGATGCAGTTCATATTATGACAATGTAGATTTGACCTCATATCATGTGGTTCGTATCATGACAATGTAGATTGTGACAAAGACATTCAGGCTGATGGTGGAAGAGAATCTTTCCCTATTGCACAAAGGTGCTGTAAGGATAACGATTCACCCTGAGAGAGAACGCAGCCTTTGCAGCCAGCCAGACTTGGGTCCCAGCCTCCTACCACCTGGATGCACACACACATAAAATGACCACATGCGCACTCATCTGCTTACTCACTCTCTCTCTAATGGCAGAAGTCTGGCAACGACCCTCATTCACGTTCTTAAAATGGATCCCTACGATACTTGCAGTGAACAGATTCAGAATTCTCTCCAAAGCATTATCAAATAAAGAACACAAGGTGAGGACTGTTTGCACTGAGAGAGGAGGAATAGTTATATTTGTATGTATTTGTTTAAATATGCATAAAACACCCTCAGAAGATACCACAGTTCCTGAAACGTGACAGGAACAAGTCTGTGGTTTCTACCGAGACTCAGGCCCTGCTTACATGCTCATGGGAGGAAATGCTAACTTTTGGGATCAAGGTGCCTGAAAAGAAAGATGCAATTTGTCTTGCATCCAAGTTCGTGGACTCCCTGAATTTGTGCTGACACCCGATGGGCCCAGGATTCAGCTCACACAGAGGCCCTCAAGCCATGGAGAGGCAGTGAGGACAGCTAGATAGCTAGCTGGTCACCCCACTAAACCAGCCCAGAGAGCTCACAGGCTAAGCTAGCTGGCATTGGCTAGCCAAGAGCCAGAGAGGTAGGTGCCTAGTGGCCTCCCTAGTTAACGATTAAACTGCGTAGCTACTCGGCTGGCCAGCCAGCCAGCCAGCTCCTTAGTGGGTTAGTAGTGGGATCCCTTTAAGCTCCCTGGACTGCTTGGGCTTCTCAAGCAGAGCAGGGTGTGGCCACCAAGGGCTGTCCGGCTCCCAGGTGCCAACCTGTTAACGGCGGGAGGGTGGGTGACCAGCCGGGAGCCGAACAACCGGTTTGCTGGGTGTCTGCCCTCCCTGCCTTGAAGAGCTTGCTCCTGGGAGCTCCGGCTGGCAGAGGGCGGGGCAGCCAGGCCACATTCCCCAGGAGGGTATCTCATGGCTGCTGGCGCCCCGGCCCCCACTCCTGGCTGGCGGAGGAACCCACTCCCCACGCCCCCCCCCCCCCCCCGCCCCCCCCCGCCCGCCCCCCCTTGTTCCCAGGACCACCCCCCCCCCCCCCACCCGCCCCACAGCAACCTGAGCTGGCTGCTAAGGCCGGGGAGCAAAGGGCGGAAGCTGGTGCATGCCGTGAGGGCTGGGGACACCTGAGTCAAGGGGGCAGAGCTGGGGACACCCATGTGGAAGGGTCTAGAGTAGCTGCCCAGCCCTTAGGGCTCTGAAGCCGTCCAGCCCAGTGACTCTCTCCACAGTCTCGGTTTCCTTCTCACCTCATTACAGAGGCTGTGGGGATTAAGGGAGATAATGAATAAAAACCAGCCAGCCCAAGGCGTGGCCCATAAAAGGCACTCCAAGTGTGGATCCCAAGACTCTCCTGGTACCCATGCCCTGGGAGCTAAGCGCTCACTCAGACTTCGAAGCTGTGTGATCCTGGGCTTCCCACTATGTATGGGATTTGCCCTCCCTGAGCCTCAGTTGCCAGCCCTGGAAAATGGGCTTTTAACCCTGACCACCTAGAAAGATTCTAAGCATGGTGTGTGCTCAAACATATGGGTTCCCTTCCTGCCTAAAGCATCGGGGCAAAGGGACTGAGACCCTCAGGGACTCCAGGCCAAATAGGAAATTAGTGGCAGAAATGGGTTTCCAGAGGTCTGGACACCATACCCACTGGGCAAACGCTGGCTTCCCCATCATTCGCCAGCCAGTCAAACCAATACCTACAAAGCCCGGGCCTAAGACAAGCAGGGTGTAGCTTGATCACACCTCTAACACTTTCTGGCTGATGGCTGCAGCAGGCACCCTGAGCTTTCTGGAACTCACTTTCTCATCAAACGGGGAAAGGAACAGCACTTCCACAGAGGGTGGCTGGGAACCAACCACAGGCTGGTCTTGCACGTACACAGCATGACAAGGGCCCTGGAGGACCACGCGCGCTGTTAACTACTGCAGGGCCAATGGCTTCCCCTCTCCCAGGTGGGGGAATGGGTGCTAATTCCGACCTCACAACCATGTGTGGAGAGGGGAAACCAGGCACTCACTAGGTGCTGATGGTTATTCTTCAGGCCCAATTAGCTTCCTGTCTAGTCTTGTGAAATCTTCCATCTCGCTTCCATTTGTGAAATCCAGGGGAATGGTTTGGGCCAAGCGAGGCCTCTTCCCCAGGGTTTGCAAACGCGAGCGAGGACTCAGCGGGGGTCTGTGTGGCCTGGAGAAGGTTCCCAGCCCCATTCAGGGCTAGACACCCTTCAATTCTAACCCCGCCACTGCCACCTCAAGCCGGGGGACCCTGAGCCAGCCACTAGCCCTCCAGCCATGGTCTCCTCCTTCCCAAACGGCAGTCAGACCTCATAAAAATATTCTGAGCTTGTGATTTGTGACCCTTAACAGGGTGGATATTGGGGCTGCTCTGTTTATTTTTATATTTTGATATATCTCATCACTGAGTTAAATGTTTTTATTACTCCCAACAGTTTCAATGGGTTTTTTTCCTCCCCCTAAATATAAAACAGCACCTTTCCTTTGAGGGTGTTAGCTAGGTATTTAAAGATTTTTCTTGGGGGGGGGGGGTCAGTGCAAGGTGGGAAGACCCCAGCTCTCTAAGCTGCTGTTCAGAGTGTGATTCTGAGGCTAGCAGCCTGGGTTCAAATCCGACCCCGACTCCTTCCTGTCTGGGTGACCTGGGATCCAAGTCACTTGAGATTCCTGAACATCAGGTGACAACAGCAGTCCCCAGCCCAGAGGTGCGCTGATAACCCACAGGTAGCACTTAGAACAGCACTTGGCACATGGTAAGGGCTCAATAAATATTTGCTAGCCACCATTATTATTATTTTTCATTATTATTGTCGACATTCTTTGTCAATCTCTTTAATCCTGTTTGCTCTAATAACGCTCTGGCTGCCCATTAGAACCACCCTGGAAGCCTATTAAAAATGCCATTGTCCATGCCACAGCCCCAGAAAGCCTGATTTAAACTGGGGAGGGTGGGGATTGGGTGCTAATACTTTTAAAAAAATTCCCCAGGCGATTCTAAGTGCAGGGGCAGGCTTATGAACCACAGCCACGGCCCCTCCCTACTCCACCTGTTCTCTGTAGAGCTTAATAATGTGAGCGATACTCAAGGCTCAAAAGACAGGCGACCACCAGAGTCAACCTCACTATTGTCAATCCCATCTTTATCTTGAGAGGCACCACAGCAAAGGGATGGCACCTGCCGCCGGACCACCCAGGTCCACCATGTCCCCCTGGGTGACCTTGGTCACGGCACTTGACCTTTCTGGGCCTCTGCGTTTGTTCTGTCTAAAACAGGGACAAAATGCTTTCTAATTGGGAGAGTGTATTGAGACAAGACATTTAAGAGTGCCTAGTGCCTGCTTCATAAATGTCAGTGTTTATTGTTAGGAAATCTCTCCAGGCCTCAGTTTCCTTTTTGATGAAATGGAGCTAATAATAGGCTCTGCTTTGTGTACAGTGAAAGGAAGTGAATTAATATATGGAAGGGAATTTAGGACAGGGCCTGGTGTGCAGTTTTCCACCCTCGGTGATTGTCATTAATTAGTATGACAGACCCATATCCCTTTCTCAAAACGCTTTGATGTGTTCTATTTGAGAATTTGGAATTTTTCACACTTTAGGAAAATAATAAGGTGTATGACATTCTGGGACACCCTCAGTGGCATCTGAGGCCATTCTGGCAACCTATTAATTTATAATTTGGCCACTACGTGTGGGAATAGTTGCACAGCGCAGGATCCCAAGCAGAAAGGGCTTCGCGCTTCTCATGCTGGGGGCTGACACCCAGCTCCCCACCCCCAGAGCCATGCCCTTCCAGCGGGCAGCCACTCACGTAGATGAGGCCCGAGTAGTACCGCTCACGGAGATTGTGCAGGACGGAGGCCTCGTTGAGGCAGGTGAGCTCGGCCATGTCCTCGGCCTTGCTGAACTTGGGCGGATTCATGCGCTGGATCTGGTCCCGTGGCAGCCGCAGCCTCCGCCCGCTCTCCGCCAGTTCCACCTCGGCCTCCACCTCGCCCTCGTGCCGCAGGGCTGCCGCCTCGAACCCATGCAGCTCCGAGGGTACCCACACCAGGCGCCGCGCCGTCCACTCCACCTGTGGTGAGGTGCCGGCGCCCCCGGGTGAGCCACCCGCTCCCGGGCCACTGGGCGCGAACAGATACGGCTGGGCGGCCTCCGGCACTGGACCGGGCCTGAGGGGCGCCTTCCGCCCGGGCACCGACAAGGTCACTGCCGCCATGATCTGCAGGGGAGAGAAGGGTGGTGGTCAGCCCAGATCACACCCCACCCCCTACCCTGGGCAGTCCCCACCGCCTTTCTTCACCAGACCTCTTTTTACACATCTGCAAAACGGGCCCACGGACCTCCTTTACCAATTCCATTCATTCATTCAATAATTATCTAATAAGCCTGGCTGGGCCAGGCATCCTTCAAGGCATTGGCCATACAGCCAGGAAGAAGCGAGCAACAGGGGCGCCTGGGTGACTCAGTGGGTCAAAGCCTCTACTTTCGGCTCAGATCCTGATCCCAGGGTCCTGGGATCAAGCCCAGCATTGGGCTCTCTGCTCCGCAGGGAGCCTGCTTCCCTTCCTCTCTCTCTGCCTGCCTCTCTGCCTACCTGTGATCTCTGTCTGTCAGATAGATAAATGAAATCTTAAAAAAAAAAAAAAGAAGAAGAAGAAGAAGCGAGCAACAGATCCCTGCCTACATAAGGCGTTTGCATTCTAGTCCAGTGCTGTCCAGTATGGGAGCCACTGTCCCACACAGCTACTGGGAAATTGAAATAGAGAATCCAAACTGAGATGGGGGTTCTAAGTACAAGATACATAGCAGATTTCAAAGACTTGGTACAACAAAAAACTCATTAGTATTTTTTATATTTGGTGATTGATACATTGCAATGATAGTTATTTTTAATATACTGGATTAAATAAAATATATCATTAACATTAATAACCCTTGTCCCTTTTGAGTTTTTTCCATTTTTAATGTGGCAACTACAACATTTTAAATTACACAGTTGGCTTGCATTCTATTCCTACTAGATAGTGATGCTCTAATGCCAGGAGACAGATAAAAAGATAAATAAGTAAATTATATAGTATGTTAAGGGTGATAAATGCCAAAGAGAAAAAGAAAGCAGGGAACAGGGGATGTTAGGATTGAGGGCTGCTGCAGTTTTAATGGGGATGGCCAGGGAAGGCCTCTCTGATGTGGTATTTGAATAAAGACCTGAGGGAGACGAAGGGAGTGAGCCATGGGAATGTTGAGAGGTACAGCATTCCAGGCTGGGAGAAGAGCCAGTGCAAAGGCCCTGAGGCAGAAGTATGCCTGTGTGTCTGTGGCATTGTGAGAAGTCAGTGTGGCCAGAGCCAAGTAAACAAGGGGGAAGAGGTGGTAGGTGAAGTAAGATCGGGGACCAAGAGCACCAGACTGGGCCATGAAGAGGACATCAGCCCCTTAGATGTGAGCCCTAGGAAGGCGTCAATCTGATCTCGGTCACTCGGGTTCCCTGATCCCTCTGGCCTACCCCACAACTGCAGAACAGACTCAAATCTCATGTCTTAGTTATCAGTTCCTTCCTTCCCTGCAACCCACCTTCTTTTTCTCTATGATGAGGAGAGTGGCCCCATTCATTTACTTCTGCATTCACTCAACATTCACTCAACCAGATGTCCAGATGCCAGGCTCTGCCCGGAGTGAGAGTCTGGGGACCCTGAGATGCTTCAGATGGGGCCCTGCCTTGAGAAGCTCCTGGTCTGGGGGTGAGGCACCTCTAGTCTCAGTTGGCCACAACCCGGTGTGACCTGTGTACTGTAAGGGAAACACAGGGTGAGCCAGAATGGGCTAGACCCCTCCTGGCCCTCAAAGGCCCCAAAGAGCAGCAGCAAATAGCCCACACCAATTTCAGGGCAGTCTAAGCACCAGTCACGACAAATGCCTTCTCTGTCCCCGCCTGTGCCCTGTTCCTGAAGAAGTCTGCCTCTATTCTCCCCTCTCACTGCAAACATCTGTACGAGTCACAGGAATAACCGAATCTTTGTCTCCCCCACTCAATGTTTCTGCCTCTGCCCTCCAGGACCCCCACCTCCAACGTACCCACACACCCAGCTCCCCCTGAGACATCCCCACATCTGTCCCATCAGGCTCTTGGCTCTCCCTCAGAGCCTCTCCCACCTGGAAACTCGCCTCCACACTACACATCCCACTTTCACCCATAGCCCCTACACAAGCCCCAGCCCTTGGTCCTGGCGATCTCAGGCCTCAAACGGATGGCTTCTGCCCTCAAGCAGCAAGGTTCTCCCCCGCCACACACACACCCACTCCCCAGGCTCCCAATTGCCAAGGCTAACCACGGGCCTTCAGTGCAGCCCTGATCCACCCAGAGCCAAGCCCCATCCCCGGGACTTTGCCCCTACCCTCACCCTACCCCACCCACCAACTTCCCTCTCAGCCTGTGGCCTTTGACCAGGAAAGGTTTGGGAATTTTTGTAATCCGCAGGCCCTATGCCTCCCCTCCCTAGAGCCAGGATTCTGGGCCCCTAGTCCCTCCTCCCTTGGACCCATGAGCCCGGGGACCCCCTCACCTTAGGGCAGCTGGGCTAGAGGTGAGGATGACGGGACATCCAAATCCTGAGGACTGACAACATCCCTGATGTGGGGGGGGGGGGGGCAGGCCTTGGCTCCCAATGGCTGAGCCCCTCCGGCAGCCCCGCCCTCCTTAGCCGGCAGGATCACCTCTGCCTGGGCTCATTACTGTCATCGGGACAGGTGCTTTCACCTGCCCTGGGAGGGGCAGAGACTGCTGGGCTGGAAAAGGAAAAGGAGCCAGGGATCCGCCCCTGGGGCAGGGGCTGGGCCCTTGGCATCCAGCCCTCTGACCTCAGCCTAGTGCTAGTAGTATTCAAGAGTCCCCTCAGTGGCCAGACCCGGAAATCTGGGCCCCCAGACCCTCCTCCCTCAAACCCAGGGGTCCGGCCCCCAGCCCCCTCCTCCCTCAGATCCAGGAGTCAGGGCACCCAGCCCTTCCTCTCTCAGACCCAGGAATGCGGGCCTCCAGCCCCCTCCTTCCTCAAGACCAGGAGTCGGGCCCCCCAGACCCAGTATCCCGGCCCCAGTGCCTTTGTCCCTCAAGGCCTAGAAGCCCAGGCTCCCAGTGCTGTCCTCACTCAGACCTGGGATTCCTGGCCCCCAACTCCCCTCCTCAGATCCAGGAATTCGAGCGCCCAACCCCCACTTCCCGGAGACCCAAGCGCCCTGTGGCCGCCCCCTTAATCCGCGAATCCTCGGGGCTACCTGGGGCCGCCGGCCGTGCGGGAATCCAGAAGATGGGAAGGGGGCACGGGAATCCCCAGACCGATTGAGCTCTCAGGTGCGACTACCTCCGCGGTCCAGCGCGGGGCGGGGCCACGCCGCGTCACCCGGAGGGAGCCCAGCTCTGATGTCACTCAGCACCTGCCCGGCTAGGGGGGGGGGAAGGGGGCGGGTCCTGGAGCTGCTAAAGCCCTTCACAGGAGGATGGGGGGGCGGGGCGGAAGAGTCCTCTGCCAGGTGGGCTGCAGTGGCAGCCCCAGGCGCCCCTCCTCCTCCCGGGAGGCTAAAACCAAGGACACGCGCAGCGGAGAGGGCTGAAGATTCCCGGGTTCGAATCCCGCTCAAGCTTTCTGGGCCTCAGCTTTCCTCTGCGTGAGTTGCGGCCAGAGAAATTAATAAGATGACGTGGGAGAAAAGGCCCCCAGCCCAGTGCTTAATAAACAAGCAGTGCCTCACGACATCGTCTGATCTTTCTGAGCCTCAGTTTCCATAACGTCAGAAATGGGACAACACAATCCACAGAGAGTATTGAGAGTACCAAAGAAGATCACAAAGTGTTATTCTGGCCTCCAGAGCTTCGGTTTTCTCATAGGTGGAATGAGAACTAGGGAGGGGTAAGCGCATCTAATCTGTGCCAGTGTTTTTCTACGTTTAGAACAGCTCTCCGGGTTTTAATTCATAGAATGGTCTCAAAAACCAATGTGAGAGGCACCTGGGTGGCTCAGCTGTTAGGCATCTGCCTTCAGCTCAGGTCATGATCCCAGGGTCCTGGGATCAAACCCCGCCTGGGGCTCCCTGCTCAGCGGAGAGTCTGCTTCTCCCTTTCCCTCTGCTGCTCCCCCTGCCTGTGCTGTCTGTCTGTCTCTCTCTGTCAAACAAAACAAAACAAAACAAAAAACAATACGATGGGGACGATCAGCCTCCCCATTTGTCCAACGAGGAAAGTGAGGCACGGAGAGGGGAAGTAATGCGCTGAAGGGCACAGTCAGTAAGAGGGAGAGCTGGGATTCAAGCTCATACCGTTTTATGTCATTCTAAAGAGGAATCTGGGTACTCAAAGGGATCAGTTTCCTCTTCCTCGTTGGTTAACTCTATCGAACCTGCTTCCACATCTCCACCACAGGGCCACAGCCGGCCTTAGCGGACTATTATAAGATTAAAAAGGTTAAGGGACCCAGCACACAGCCTCCAAAGTGTTAGTCGCAACCCCTTCTCTCTTCAGTCACTGCCTCTGTTCAGCCTCAGTTTTCCCCTCCCTGTAAAATGGGTACAGTATAACCCCTCTCGAGTTAATATAAATTTGCTTGTAAAAATAAAAGCGCCCGAGTACATGATAAGTGCTCAAATATGTCTTTCCCTACCCTTCTGTCTCTGCAAGTCGTGACCCCTGTCTCTGGGCTGCAATTTTTACACGTGAGAACCGAGACACGTTATCTGGAGGCGGAGGGCTGAAAGCCATGACTCAGGTATTAGAGCGTCCAAGGTCCCAAAGCGAGCCTCAGTTTCCTCGTCTGCGGAATAGGCCCGGGACCCCCAGGGAGGACCCGGACCCGGCCTTTCACACAGTAGGAACTCGAGTTGGGGGTGAGTGTAGACGCCCCGCCCCCCCCACCCCGCCGCTGTCCCGCTGAGTGCCCAAGGTGAGTGGCCGCGTCACCGCTTCTCCCCAGCCGCCCGCGCCGGCCTTCGGGGCTCCTGTCCGAGGTCCCTAGGCTCCAACCTCCCCAGGCCCAGTCCCGCTCCGCCACCTCCGGCGGGCTGCGAGCCCCAGGCACTCACCGGCTTCCAGGGCCGTCCTGAGGCTTCGGCCTGGGGAGAAAGAGGGGCGGGCCCACCAGGAGAGCCCCGCCCACATGAGCACGGCAGGGGCCAATCGGCCCCCGCTGCGACAAAATACGGCCCCGCCTGTGGGGGATGCTCCCACCAATCAAGATCAGAGGCTGGCGGGCCGGACCAATCAGAAGTTGTCGGAGTGTGCCAGCCGTGGGAAAAGAACGGCGCCGGAGTGCGGAGCCAGGCAGCGCGGTCGTGGGCAGGACCCCAGGCCTGACGGGCAGGGGAGGCAACCAATGGCGAGCTGCGGGGGGCGGCCGGGGGCGGGAGGCCGGCCCGAGGGACACCGGTGAATGCACCGCTTTGTGCATGCAGCATGAATGGGGGCCTTTGTGAGGGCCGGCGTGGGGGGGCAGCTGGAGGCCGGAATGCCTGGGTCCCTCGGGAGCCGGCGGGCAGGAGAGACGGGAGAGAGAATTCACTTTTGTGGAGCTCCGACCGCGTACCAGGCCCTCTCTCGGAGGTGTGGGCGATACCGTCAGTAATAATAATGATCATTTATTGAGTGCCCAATGCATGCCAGAAGCTATGCTAAGCGCTTTACCTGCATGATCTCATTTAATCCTTACAACTACCCCTTGGAATTAAGATCATCATCTTCCAGATGAGGTAAACCCAAGCTTAGAAAGAGGGTGTTAATTGTCGAAAGGCATGGAGCTGGCAGGTGGCAGAGCAAGGGCTTGGATCCTGCCAAATTTGACTTCAGAACTGGTGCTCTTAACCACCATGATATACCCAAATGGTAGTTAATGCTTCCCAATTTACAGATGGGAAAACTGAGGCTCAGGTAAAGACAGATAACTTCCCAAGTTCACAAAGCAAAGGCCCCACTGGACCCTGAGGTGGAGCCCACCTCTGAAGCTAGTCTGTTGCTGTAAAGCCCTGCATGGTTGATTTCTGAGCCGTGTCCCCGCCTTATGGGTGTGTACCAAAGCTCCTGAAGGAATGAACAGCTGGGGTGGCCTGTCAAATTGTATTGAGACTGTACCCCTCCTCTGCTCAGAAACTTGTGCTTCACGGCTCCATTTCAGTAAAAGCTGAAGATCTCATTGTGGCCCACAAGGCCCTGTGTGATGTGTCCCCTCGGGCCCTCTCTGATCTCACTTCCCTCTTCTCTCCCTGTCACTCCTCTCCAGCCACCCTGGCCTCCTGGGTGTTTCTCAGTTCCAGAAATACTCCCCATGCATGGCCCTGCCTCAGGGCCTTTGCATTTGCTGTTTCTTCCAGCAGGAATCCTTCTTCTCTCCCCCCACCCCACGCCAAACCGGGTTCTGCATGAATATCTGCCTCTCTCCAATGTCAGGTCTCCTACAATGTCACCTGCTTCAGCAGGCCTGTCCTGATAATTCTGTATAAACCAATTCCCCTCGTCACTCTCTCCCCTGACTTTGCTTTGTTTTTCCTCATAGCACTGGAAGTATTTATGCATTTATCTGTTTATCATCCGTCTCCTCACCAGAATATAAGTCCCAAGAAGGCAAGGGTCTTTGTATTGTTCAGTGCTAGATCCTCAGGGCTTGGCATACAGTAGGTGCTCAAGGTTTTGTTGAATCCATAGTAACAAATCCTTGCATTGTGTGAACTAAATGAGTTAATGCATGCAAAAAGCTAGTGTGCTGCTGACATCAGGAAAGGGTTGAATAAACAGTAATTATTAGGGGCGCCTGGGTGGCTCAGTGGGTTAAGACACTGCCTTCGGCTCAGGTCATGATCTCAGAGTCCTGAGATCGAGTCCCGCATCAGGCTCTCTGCTCAGCAGGGAGCCTGCTTCCCTCTCTCTCTGCCTACCTCTCCATCTACTTGTGATTTCTCTCTGTCAAATAAATAAATAAAATCTTTAAAAAAAAACAGTAATTATTATTACAGTTGTTACTCCTTGCCCTACAAACCCTTCTGATAGCATGCAGGAGAGAAACAACAACAGAGAGAGAGAATGTCTACCACGAGGGAAAGAAGCCAGAGAAAGGGAAAGGTTGAGAGGTAAGAGACAGGGATCAAAGATGCAGGAAGAGGAGATGGAGTTGGGGTGACAGATATAGGAGCAAGAATCCAACACCCAACGCATTTACTTGGCAATGGCAAAGGCCATTATCCCCATTTGACTGATAGAAAACTAAGGCTAAAACAGATGAAATCCTGTGTACTTATGGGTCCCAGGGAAGAATGTGTGAACTGGGACACCACAGCAATTCAAACAGGAAAGGCTCTGGCACTCGCATTCTAAACATTCTGCCTGATGACTGGTGATGTCATCAATGCCGGTGAGGGTTAAATCTACCTGGCAACTGGTGATGTCATTATTCCCACTAAGGGTCTAAATTGGAGATGTCATTAGTTCTCAATCTGTAGGGTAACGGATGACATCACTGATTGGTAATAATGAGCTTCCTTTCGCTGAGGATGTTCTATGAGCTGCATGCCTGTACTAAGTGAGCACTTTAATAGCTGGTGATAGATATTTAGCACTTACTATGTGCCCGGCACAGTGCTAAGTATATTAAGTATATTAATGTATTAATATATTTGTATTAAATGTATTATGTATTAAACTCTAAGTATTAGGTACTAGTGTCATACCCATTTTACAGATGAGGACACTGAGAGAAGGCAGCCCAAGATTGGACAGCTAGAAATCATCAGAGCCCAGATTTGAACCCAAGCAGTCTGGCTCCTGTGCTTGGAATGTGAATCACTCTATGAAACTACAGGAGAGTGGCCAGGACCCAGGAAACCAATTCAGAGCCCTCCATCTGTCTTCCATTCCAAGTCTGCCACTGAGGTTCCTCAGGAGAAAACCCAAATTCATTCCCTTGACAGTCAAGGCATCTCCACCAGGCATCCATCTCCACCCCGCACTAGAATTGTCCCCATTAAGTTGCGAGCCTAGGGCTGTCAGGGGCCAGATATGACTCTACTGTGGGTATAGCAAAAGCTGTACTACAGAGGGGTGAAAGTAGGGGTGATAGAATATCAGGAAGGATGTATCAGGGACAAAGGAAATGGGAACAAAGAAGCATTCCAAGTTCCCAGAC
Source organism: Mustela nigripes (assembly GCF_022355385.1). Taxonomy (NCBI): domain Eukaryota; kingdom Metazoa; phylum Chordata; class Mammalia; order Carnivora; family Mustelidae; genus Mustela; species Mustela nigripes. Next base: position 4,779,398 of record NC_081573.1, read on the forward strand.
AAGGAGAGGGATTTCCGCAGGCCGGCACAGACCTTATTATTCTTAATTCATAATTGCCTTGTTATGCAGAATCTGAATAATGGGCAGCACAGGTGTGGGATAAAAGTCATCAGGGAGCTAAGTTCATGGACCAAAGTAAAATGTTGGAGCTGAGAGGGGAGGAGACAGGAGAACCAGCGAGGGGGTTGCTCCATATAAGAGAATCTAGGGGGACTTTTTTGGTAAGATTTTATTTTTAAGTAACTCTACACCCAATGTGGGACTCTAACTCACAACCCCAAGATCAAAAGTCACATGCTTTACTGACTGAACCAGAAAAAAAATTGGGGGAGCAGCTCCTGTGCCTAGTGGGAATAGCAGTTTTACTTTCTCTTTTAATTGATTTTTTTTTTTTACTTTTTAAAGAGTTATATATTTATTTGTTTGTTTATTTATTTAGAAAGCAAGCGGTGGGAGGGGCAGAGGGAAAGGAAGAGAGAGTGTCAAGCAGACTTCCCACTGAGCACGGAGCCCCAGGTGGGACTCGATCTCACAACCCTGAGATGGCAACCTGAGCCAACGCCAAGAGCCACGGTGTTCCAAGTCTTACTAGTGAAAAAAGAAGGGACAAAGAGCATGCTAAATGTACAATGGGTCCTGACTATAATCCTGCCTGGGACCTTTTCTCTCTGTGGTAAGGATCTGAATGGTTCCAGTATTTTATTTTTGGTTGCTGGGCTGTTGTTTTTCTGCATGTGATTCAGAGCTAGAAGTAGCTCTGAGACAAGGGCATGCTGGCGGCCTCTTGAGGGTCAAAGATGAATGACGGGTCCAGTTCTGCAACCTCAAATATTTACTGAGCGCCTACTATGTGCCAGGCCTATTCTAAAGCAGGAGTCAGCACACTTTTCTTCTGGAAAGGGCCAGACATATTTTCAGCTTTGAGGGTCACGTCGTCCCTGCTGTAACACTTGGTGCCCTTACAGCAGGTCAACCACAGTAGATAATACGTAAATGATGTGTCTGGCTGTGTTTCCCTAAATCTTTGCTTACACAGACAGGACGTGGGAGGATCTGACCTGTGGGCCAGAGTTTGCAGACCCCTGTTCTGGAAGCTGAGGAAATGGAGGTTACAGGGACATAATCCCAGCCCTCATAGAACTCAGAGCATGATCTACTACACACAGGCAGAGAGAAACTGCTCACACCTAAGTTAGATCCCATCCTTCCTCTGCTCAAAATCCACCCCTGGCACCAGTCTCACTCAGTTGAAGCAAAGTCCTCACCGGGGCTCACAGGCCCTACACCATCTGGCCCCCTTTGTCCCCTCTCTGACATCATCTCCTGCCATCTCTCCATGGCTTCCTTTGCTCCAAACACACCCGACTCAGCCCTGCCTCAGGGTCTTTCCATATGCCATTCTCTCTACTGGTATGCTCTTCCCCTAGCTAACCATGTGGCCCCCTCCTCTCTTTCTAGTCTTTGCTCAGATACTACCTTCTCTGTGAGGACATTTCTGAGCACTTTTCCCCCTGGACTCCTGATACCTCTCACCTGCTCAGCCTATTCTTTCTTTTCTTCCTTCTTTCTCTCTTTTTCCTTCCTTCCCTTCTCCTCCCCTCCCCTCTCCTACCTTCCCTTCCCTTCCCTTTCCCTTTTCCTTCCTTCCTTCCTTCCTTCCTTTCACCATAGTATCCTCCATCCTGCCAATAGTTTGCTTATTACATTCATTATTTATTCTCTGATGCCCCCAACTAGAATGTCAGCTCCGTGCTGGTGGGGGTTTTTGTCCGTCTTGTCCTCTGCCATCCCCAGTGCCTACAACAGAGCCTAGCAGACAGGAGACGTTCAATACACTCTCGCTGAATAAATGAGTGTGTTCTGGTGGTAGACACAGACTGAACGAGCAAACATATAATTATAGAGAACATTGGCAAATCAGGGTAAGGAAGGGCTATGAAGAAAAAGTCAAAGAGGATGCAAGAAGGCATGAGCCTGGGCTATTTTTAGCAAGGGAGTCAGGGAAGGTTTCTTGAGGTGGTGACATTTGGAATAGAAGGATGATGGGACAGTTGGTACTCTGAGTAAATGAATGAATGGACAGGTGTGTAACTGATGGGATAAATGAATAATTGGATGAGCAAATAAATAAGTGGATAAATGAGGAAATGGATAACTGGATGGGGGGATAAATGAATGAATGGAGTGTATACACGATCAATCAATAAATAAATGGGCAGATGGATGGAAGAATCAATTAATGCATAAATGGACCAACAGATGAATGAATGGACTGATGGACAGATGGATGGATAATAAATGGTCTTTTGTGCCCCCGTACCTTTGCATATGCTATACCTTCTGCTTGTTCTTCCTTCTCTTCATCTCTCTACTCCAGGAACTCCAGGCCAACTTCCCAAGGCCCAGTCTTTGTTGGATGTATAAAAGGCTCCCTAATCAGGGCACCTGGGTTTTTCAGTCAATTGAGTGTCTGACTCTTGGTTTCGACTTAAGTCATGATCTTGGGATGGTGAGATCAAGCTCTGTGCTCCATGCTCACCAGAGAGTCAGCTTGAAGATGTTCTCCCTCTGCTCTCCCCTCCATAAATAGATAGATCTTAAAAAGAAAGAAAGAAAGAAAGAAAGAAAGAAAGAAAGAAAGAAACAAAGAAAGAAAGAAAGAGAGAAAGAAAAAGGCTCCCTAGTCTCACTCCACTCCCACCCTTTGCCTGGCCACCATATCCTCTCCCTCATATTGATGCTCTGATCACACTCGGTTAGAACGATCTGTCTGCTGGTAGCTTTGCAGACCCAGCAGCCCCTCTAGAGCTGGACCTGACTCCAAGTCATGTCTGTGTTCCCATCATAGCCAGCATCCCACTGGTACATGAAGTGAGGACGGTCTCCAGAGGTGTATACTGTGTCTATGGGGAGGTATAAAGTCTAGAGTCAGATGACTCTGACAACATTGCTGTCTGTGGGGGGATGTACAGATCTGAATCTGGGACTTGCATGTGTTGGGTGTCTCTGAGTGAAGGGCCTCCAAAGAGGCAGGTCTGTATCTCTTGCATCTTACCTGGTCCTCAAAATACCCAGAGTCCAGGATCCATAGACTCTTCCATGCTGTGTGATCTTAGGCAACTGCCTTTCCCTCTCTGGGCTTCAGCAAATGGAAGGAATCAGACAGCCATTTCAAGGCCCTTGTTCAATGCCAACCTTCTCAGAGTCCTCACCTACTCGCTTCCTTCTTGTGTTGCTGCCCGGATCACCCTGGATTGTATCCCTCTCTGCCTCCTCTATCAGCTTGGAGATTTTAGAGGACAAGTCTGGGTTTGGCCAATGTCCCTGATACCAGTATCTCCACAATGGTCAAGGTCAGATATGTTCGGTTCCTGGGATCTCCCAGCACACATCATGTTTCCCTGGAAAACATGATGCCTCACAAGAAGGTTGTTGACTAAGAAAATGAATGGATGTATGACTTCTGTCACCTGCCGAGCTCCTATCATACTTCTCAAAAATTCCCTCCTCTGAGAAGGCCTTTCTGACTCCTTCTGCCTGGCCAGATAATAACTGTTCATATTTTTATGATACTTGTTATGTCCTAGGCATCCTAAATGCTTTCTTATACTTATATGTTGCATCATTTAACTCCCAGCAAGCATCGAGAGTCAGATTCTATTGTTTCTCTCCCTGCTATAAACGAGAGAAATTTCTCTAACTTGCAGAATACAGCCGAAGTGATGGGATGTCACTTTCATAATGAGGTTTTAAAATACTGAGACCTCTATCTTGCTAGCTGACTCTCTCCAGGTGGTCCTGACAAAGCAAGTGGCCACATTTAAGGCCGAGGGGCAAGGAAGGGAGGTTGGTCTCTAGCCAGCAGCCTGAAAGAAGCTGAATCCTGCCAACAACCATGAGAACGAGCACAGACTGACCCTTTCTAGCTGAACCATGAGATGAGTGCGCTCCCAGCAACGCTTTGATTATGACTTTGTGGGAGTCCCTGAAGCAGAGGATCACTACAACTATTTTTTTTTCTATTTATTTATTTGACATAGAGAGATCACAAGCAGGCAGACAGGCAGGCAAAGAAAGATGGAGAAGCAGGTTCCCTGCTGAGCAGAGAGCCCAATGTGGGACTCGATCCCAGGACTCTGGGATCATGACCTGAGCCGAAGGCAGAGGCTTTAACCCACTGAGCCACCCAGGCGCCCACTACAACTATTTTTAAAAAAACATTATTTTCTTTTCAAGTGAAAACTACTTTAATTACGTAAGATGGGGGGAGGGAATCAAACACTAGGATAACATTTCACCTGACCAGCATCCTACATCTCCCTTCCAAACCACAACGTACCCCTGATAATATTGAGTGTCTATTCGTCTTCTAAAAAAATCTACTACATAATTTCCTGTTCCCTGACCTACAGAAACCATGAGATTACAAATGTGTGTTGTGTTAAGTCATGTTAAGTTTTGTCCATGGGGGATCATTTGTTATGCACAGATAGAGAACCAATACAGGTTTGGGTATTAAAGCACGGAGAGGTAAAGAAACTTGCCCCTGATCACACAGCTAGAAAGGGGCAGAGCTGGGATCTAAACTCAGGCTGCCTGACTCGAAAGTTCATGCACGTAACCATACTGCTCTGATGCTTTTTAAGCCCATCACACTCACACAAATATTCTAGGCATCTCTAGCCTTTACAAATGTCCCTAGCACTCTTCTCTGGGCCACCTTACCTGCCTAGAACTCATGTATTCACCGCCAGTCAGACAGCCCTTCCAGGACCTCCTGCTCCCACTCTGGGGTCCCATAGCTCCGCCCCTCCCCTGTCCTACTCTGACTCCCCTGGGTCATCCCATCTGGGGCTGGCACTGCCTGGACCTCAAGACTGGGAACTCTGGAAGGGTTCCGAACTCTGGATCCGATTTAGAACCTTGTCCCTGTGTTCCCCAACATGGAGCCAGGTGTGCTAGGATCTGCCAGAAACCGTGACTTGTTTATGATCAATTTCATCCTTTACCAAGTACATATGTCTCTGGAAGAGGGTGCTAATTATAGCTGCCCTTTCCTGGGAGCCTGTATGCACCGGCTCCAGTTTAAATCTTTTATACACATGAGCTCATTCAGATGGCACATCAGCGCTGGGAGGTGGGCTCTGTCGATGGCCCCATGTCGCAGAGGAAGGAATCCTGGCTGGGAGCAGGGAGCCTCTCATCCACCGATACTCTGTTCCTGAGTAGACCCCCCGCCCCCGAGAGAGGCCCACTACCATGACCTCGGGGTCACCAGTCCCCAGTCTGCACCCTGGACAGTTCACTCAGAAGGCAGGTTCCTGGGCCCCACCTCAGACACACCAGCTAAGGAGATCTGGGTAGGGCCTGGGAATATGCATTTTTACAAATTCCCAGGAGATCTCGTGGCCCCTTGAGTGTGGTTCTAGATCACACTCAATCCAAAACACTTGACATCATCCTTAATTCCTCTCTTCTCCTTAACCCCTCCATCTAGTCCAGCCTCAGGGACTGTCGACTTGACCTTTGGAATGTATCCGGAGTCTGACCCCTTGTTGCCATTGCTCCAGTTTAACTAACCTGCCATTGTCTCCTCCCCGGACCCCTGCAGTCACCTCCTCTCTGGTCTCCCTGCTTCAGCAACTTGCCTCCCTTGGGCTATTCCCTAGGTCAGCTCATGTCCCTTCTCTTCTCAGAGCCCTCCAGTTGTTCCCAGCTCATTCCAAGTAAAAACAAAGTGCTTACCTTGACCACAAGACCCAGAAGGATACAGCCCCCTCCCCTCCTTGATCTCACCTCCCTCCCTCTCCACCTTACTCCCTCTACTCCATACATACCTCCTTGCTGTTCCTTGGACACACCTAGTATGCTCCCACCTCAGGACCTTTGCACAGGCTGTGTCCCCTCCCAGAATCCCCATGGCTCACTCCCTCTATTCCTTCAAGTCTTTGCTTAAATGTAACCTTAGCAATGAGACCTTCCCTGGCCACTTTGTTTAATAGCATACCAGCCCCCAGGTAGCCCTGATCTCTTTCACCTGCTGTCCTGTTTCTGTTTTTAGAAAAATATTATATAATTTACTTATTTCCAACATATTATATCATTTACTTATTTACTGTGTTTGTTATTTGTCTGTCTGTCTTTGACTGTAAAATACCACCCTACAGAGGGTGTGGACTCTGCTTCGTTTACTGCTCTGTTCCCAGCACCTGACATTTGCACACAGTGAGTGTTCCGTAAATATCTCTTGCGTGATTGAAATAAACCCTTTAAGAAATTCTGCTTAAGGATGCCTGGGTGGCTCAGTCAGTTAAGCGTCTGCCTTTGGCTCGGGTCATGATCTCAGGGTCCTGGGATCGATTTCTGCATCAGGCTCCTCGCTCAGCAGGGAGTCTCCTTCTCCCTCTCTCTCTGCCCCTTCCTAGGCTTGTGCTCTCTCTTGCTCACTCTCTCCCAATCTCAAATAAATAAATAAAATAAAATCATTTTTAAAAAATAATGAAGATTCTCTCTCTCTCTCTCTGCCCTTCCCCCCACTCACTAGCACTCTCTTTCTCTAATAAATGAGTAAATCTTCAAAAGAAAACATGACTATAAAAAAAAAGCAAGGAAGGAAGGAAGAAAAAAGAAATTCTGTTCAAGGGGTGCCTGGCTGGCTCGGTTGAAAGAGCATATGACTGTTGTGATCTCACAGTCCTTCAAGCCCCCGTTGGATATAGAGATTACTAATAATAAATAAATAAACTTATTTTCTGTGTGCTCTGTATTTTACTTGATCTCTTTTATCCTATGCTGATTTATAATACAGAATAATAAATAAATAAACTTCAAAAAAAGAAATTCTGCTCAAGCTGGTAAGATGATGGGAAACTTTTGCTTCCTGGTTACTTTTACAGGCTGCTTGCATTTTCTAAAACAAAAATCATGACCTTATAACCAGGAAGGGAGAAAAGGCCACTGAAGCTGTTTTTTACACATTATTTCCTTTTCAGATTAAAACAATTTTAATTACGCAAGGTGGGAAAAAATTCAAGTAAGAGGGTAATGTTTCCTTTGACCTGCACCTTCCTTCCCAGGTCCCCTTTCAGATGGATCACCTCATAATATTTTGGTGTGTACTCTTCCAAAAACATATACTATTTATTGACATCTGGGAGCCCCCACCTGTGTTTGTAAATAAAGTTTTATTGGCACACAGCCACGCTCATTGGCTGATGCATCTATGGCTGCTTCCACACCACCAGGGCAGAGCTGAGGAGTTTTGCTAGAGATTATACAAGGCTCGAAGATGTAAATATTTACTATTATAGACTTTACAGGAAAAGTTTGCCACCCTCTGATTTATATAGATAGATAAACAAGTAACTGAAAAATATTTCCTGTGATTTCTTGTGTTTAGGAAATAGGATCATACTTGGTATACTGCAATTACTGTTCTTTTTGTTTTTTAAGATATTCATGTGTTCACTTATTTGAGAGAGAGTGAGAGCAAGAGAGATCACAGAGGCAGAGGGCACAGACTGGTCGCTGAGCAGGGAGCCCGACGTGGGGCTCAATCCAGGATGCCAAGATCACGACCTGAGCCAAAAGCAGATGCTTAACTGACTGAGCCACCCAGGGTGCCCAGAACTTACTTTTCTTATTTAACAATATGTCATGGGGAACTTTCTGGACCCCTATATTTAAGTTCACTCTAATCTTTTTCACATCTGCATGGCATTCCAACATCAGTCTGTAGGACCACTGACCTGTTTCCGAATGGGGCTTTCCATGGTCTTCCGTCGTGCCCTTCTACAAATGACAAGCCAGCAAACACCCTTCCTGCTTCTTCATGTACATGCACAGATATCGCTGAGTCAGCATATAAAGCAGCTAAGCATTTCATACATGTTGCCAAACTGCCACCCACAACAATCCTAGTTTCCTTTTCAGGAAAGAAACCAACCAGTCAGGTATTTATGATGGGCTAATCTGCCACAGGTCCCATACCTCCGGGAGGTCCACCTGTAATTTCCTGACCCTCGAACACACTCAGTTTTTGCTCAATCCTTTGAACTGACTGGTCCTTCTCCACCCTGTCTACCTGGCAAAATGCTGTGAGGGCCTCAAGATCCAGCCCAGATGATCAGATGGACTTTTGTGGCATTAATTGTGCACTGATTCCAGAGCCCAGCAACCGCGTTTCCAAGTACCCACAGAACTCGAACTCAGGTGATATACGAAGGTGTGTCCAAAACTGACCAAGGCCGCCTTACGGGTGGGACTGGGAACACAGAGACCATCACGATCACGGGCCCTGCTGCTTGGGGAGTGGGTAAGTAAAAGGGAGTGGATTCCCCCAGGTGTTCTAGAAGCAGTAAATCAGTGTTACGTATGACAATGGGCGACATAACGCTGAGTGGAAAAAGTAAGAAACAGAACTGGGTCCCACGGCACAATTTAAAAGATAAAATGCATCTTTCATATCAATGTAGAGGATAGAGTTACACAAAGAGACTGGCTGGTTTGCAGGTGTTAGCTCATACCCAGAGAGGCATGAACGCAACGTGTTGGGTTTGTCCAGGAGTGGGGCCAGTGGACTGAGAGGGTGGGCGGAGAAAAAAGAAGGAAAAACAGGGATACGGACAAAGGACAGCAAGACAAGAACTGAAAATATGACATAACTCTATGTGCCCAGCTTCGCACATACCCATCGACAAAGGATCCATCTCAGGGGTCCCTCTCTTCTTGGAGACCCCCCAGCCTTCCCCAGCCAGAAGCAGTCACCCCGGCTCTCAGTTCCCACCAGCGCCTTTGGCTGCCTCCGGTAAATCATGCATTTCCCTAGACTGAGACTCTGATTGTCTCTCCAACCATCACACACATAGTCTGAGGGCAAGAAACCAATCGGTGCTTCGATTTTCCTAATCCACAAAAAGGGGAATCATGACAATGCTAAGAGTATCCACCCTAGTTGCTGGAGGGTTAAATTGATTCCTACCCTGTGCTTAGTGCAGGGATTCTAGCATGTTGCAAATACTCGATAAATGTCGCCAGCTACTATTACCATATTAATATCATTGCTATTATTGAGATGGGCTTCCCGACATTGGGAAAGGTCTCCCCTCACCCCCCCAATGCCTCCTTTTCCAGGAAGCCTTCCAGGATTTCTTGTAAGGAGCCCTGCCCATGCCTGTGGCCCCTCATGGGCAGCCTCTTCCCCCAGGTGCCGGCATTGGCTGCTCACCTGCTGGTCTCTCCCACCGGCCTGGGAGCTCCTCGATGGCACAGACCTGAATTGGGTCACCTTGCCTTCCTTGGATCCCAGCATAGCCTCCAGTGTCTCTCAGGCCTCCAGAATCATCTGCCCACCTGAACGGAACGCAGGCTGGGAAAGCAGATAAGGCAGGTGTATAATTAACGAATATATGACAGGCTGTATATGTTAACAGCCTGGTGACAGGATAGAAACTGTAAGTGCTGAGAGTCCCAATCTGGTTTCAGATCACCTCCTGCCCCCCGCCCCCCACCGCTCGCCTTCACGTTCCCTGCACTCCAGCCTCGTGGTAGATACACCTGCCCCAGGACCCACCTCCAAGCCTCAGCCCAAGCCAGGCAGTGCCCTCACCTTGGGATGTCCTCCCTGCCCCTTCTCACATGCAGACTGTGGCACGAGATGAGATTTGCACATTCAGGGCCCACACCTAAGCCTTGGGAGCCTGCCTTCCTGCACCTGCCCTCCCTGCCTTCCCGTTCTTCCCTCCTCCAGCAAATAAAACCTAAAAGCTCTTCCACAGAATCATTGCTGTTTTTTTTAAAGTCAGGCATTTTGAGGTATAATCCATATGCAAATGTATAATTATAACACAGACACCTATATCAGGGAAATTCGCCCTTTTTAGCACACGGTCCTGGGGGTTCTGATAAATGGAAAGAGAGGACCAAGGTACAGGGCAGAGCCATCAGCCCTGAAAGGCCCTCGTGACATTTGTCTGGTTGCTGAGGTCCGCGGCGGCTGGGGCTCGATATGTGAGCACATTCGTGTCTTTCTCTTTAAAAACAAAACCAAAAACGAGGGCACAGAACTCGACAATGCGGATGTATCCAAGTTTATTCCAGCCAATCCATGGTGGTGGGGGGGTTGATGGGCACGTAGGCTGTTTCCTGGGTTTTCCTATTATAAACAAGGAGACGAGAGGAAAGATGAATGTTCCCACTGAATCCTTCTTGTGAACACAGACCAATTGTCTCTCACTAGGGTAGACACTAACAAGGCTAATGGCTCTTGGGATGTGCATTGTTCCGTAATATTTTACTATGAAACATCTCAAGCATGTAGAAATGTTGCAGGCAGTGGCGGGGGGGAAGTGCCCGGTGGACACAGGGGTAGCCCCTGGCTACATTCTACACTTGGCATTTTCTGTATTTATTTTATGACAAATATATCCATGTATCCCTCCCTCTATCTCAGCGGTTCTGCTCCAGGGACAAATCAGGCCGCTCAGAGGACATCTTGCAATGTCTGGAAACAGACTCTTCTATTGTGATGGACTGTGGAGGGGAGGAGAGGTGCCAGGCCCCATCCTACAGTGCTTGGGACGGCCCCCATGACAAAGAATGACCTGGCCCTAAGTGTCCATAGTACCAAAGCTGGGAAACTCTGCTGTCTCGCCACTCCTTAGAATACTTCGCAAACTTCAGACACTTTAATTCTAAATAATTCATCACACATTTTATTAGCTACAGTTCATTCTCGGTTTATGGTTCCCTTTGGAGGTAGAATTCACAAACAGTAAAATGTAAAGCTCCTAAATATACCAGTCCATGACTTTGGACAAATACATATACAACTATTAGAAAATACAGGGCAGGAGTGCCTCCCTGGCTAGCTGAGTTGGTAGATGGTGCGACTCTCAATCGCGGGGTTGTGAGTTCGAGCCCCATGTTTGGTATAGAGATGACTTAAAAATAAAATCTTAAAAAAAAGAAGAAGAAGAAGAAAATACAGAACATTTCCACACCCCAGGAAGTTACCTTTGCTCCTTCCCTATCAATCCCCACCTTCGTCCCCACCACACCACTCCAGGCAACTACTATCCTGATTTTTATCACCATTGATGACTTTTGTTTGTTCTAGATCTTTTTATAAATGGAATCCCAGTGTGGGTGATCTTTTGTGTCTGGTTTCCTTCATTCTGCAAGACGCTTTTTTTTTTTTTTTTTTTTTTTGAGAGAGAGAGAGAGAGCACAATCAGGTGGAGGGTTCAAGGGAAAGGGAGAAGCAGGCTCCCCACTGAGCAGGGAGCCCGATGCGGGGCTCCATCCCAGGACCCTGGGATCATGACCTGAGCCAAAGGCAGCCGTTTAGCTGACTGAGCCACCCAGGTGCCCCTGCAAAATGGTTTTGAAACTCATCTGTGTTATTGTATGAGTCAGTTATTTGATATGAGTATTATTCCTCTGTATGAATGTACCCATGACTTTATCCATTTTTCTGTTCGTGGATAGCCAGCATATTTGCAGTTTGGGACTATTGTGAAGAAACCTGCTTCCAATACTCTTACACCAGCCTTTCTGCAGGTGTACATTTTTATTTCTCTTGAGGAAACACCTGAGTGAAACTTCTGAGTCATGAATTGGTGTGGGTTTAATTTAGAAGAAAATGCCAGACTTTTCCCCCACGCTGACTGCGGTAGCTTGCCATTGTTGCTGTGACAATTTCTCACAAACTCAGTGACTTAAAACAGTAGAAATCTATTTCCTTCTAGATCTGGAGGTCAGATGTCCGAGGTGGGTCTTACAGGGCTAAAATCAAGGTGCCATCAGAACCATGCCCTTTCCAGAAGGTTCTAAGGGTGAATTTGTTTCTCTGTCCTTTGCAGCTTCTCAAGGCTGCTTTTATCCCATGGCTCATGGCCTCAGCCCTCCAACATCTGCTTCAGCCAGCACATTTCCTTCTTCTGACCCTGACCTTCCCAATTCCTTCTTACAAAGACCCTTGTGATGATACTCAAGATAATATCCAGGATGAAACCCAAGATAATTGCCTCAACTCAAGACCCTTATTGAATCTCATCCACAAAGTCCCTTTTACCACATAAAGAGATGTTCAGTTTCTGGAGATTAGACTGTGGACATCTTTCTTATCAGATTATTATTATTATTATTATTATTACTAGATATTATTATATGATTAGATAGCATTGTGATGGGATGAGATGAGATGCGATGCTTTTCTTTTTCCCACCAACAGTGTTTGAGAGTTCCGGCTGCTCCCCATCCTTGTGACATTTAACACTGTCTAATATCCGCCATTGTGGGTGTGTTGTGTCTCGCTGTGGTTTTTAATTTGCACTTCCTTGAAGACTAATGATGTTGAACATTTTCTTCATGTGCTTATTGGCCACTTGTAATTTCTCCTTAGGGAAGTGTCTATTCAGATATTTGGCCCATATTTTGAATCAAGTTGTTGGTCTTTTTTCACTGCATTCCAAGAGGGATACATGCCTTATTTATTTCTTTGACAGAGAGAGACAGTGAGAGAGGTAACACAAGCAGGGGGAGCTGAGCAGGGAGCCCGATGTGGGACTGGATCCCCAGGACGCTGGGATCATGACCTGAGAGGAAGGCAGATGCTTAATGACTGAGCCACCCAGGCACCCCACCTTTTTTTATTTGACTCATTCACTTTATACTCCCGACACCCACACAGGGAGTTCCCAATGTACCCCTCTTTTTTATTCTTCTCTCCCTCTTCAGCTCCCACTCCCCTGCGACCTCAGCAATCCTTGAGACTTTGTGCCTTTAGGGAAAACAAGGCAAATTTTTACAGTTCCTGGGGGAAGGGAACCTTAGTTTTGGGGTCACACTGTCCAACATGGTAGCTACCAGTCACATGAGTCTGTTCAAGTTTCAATTGAAACCTAAATTGAAAATTAAAGTTCCTGGAGTTTCTGGCTGGCTCAGTTGCTGCAGCGTGTGACTCTGGATCTGAGTCCTGAGTTCAAACCCCAAGTTGGGGTCAGCGGTACCCTTAAAAAAAATTCAGGGACACCTGGGTGGCTCAGTCAGTTAAGCTGCTGCCTTTGGCTCAGGTCAGATCCCAGGGTCCTGGGATCGAGACCCACCTCAGGCTCCTTGCTCAGCAGGGAATCTGCTTCTCTCTCTGCCTCTACCTGCCACTCTGCCTGCTTGTGTGCACTCTCTCTCTGACAAATAAACAAATAAAATCTTTAAAAAAAAATCAATTCCTCAGTCTTGCTAGCCATATTTCAAGAGCTCAGGAGCCACACGAGGCTGGTACCTACCATTTCCAAGGCACAGAAAAGCATTTCGATCATCACAGAAAGTTCTGTAAGTTCTACCGGGAAATCAACCCGTCTCTTACAGAAGTAACTGCATTTCCTAAGATGACAGAGATGCATTATTGTGCCAGACAGCTCAGCCTTACCATTGGGGGTGAGGAAAAGAAGAAAGAAAGAAGAGGCAAGAATGAGGGAAAAAACATCCAACCATAATAATAATAGTCTGGCACTTGGTAGGTACTCATTACGTTAAAAAAATACACACAGAACTGCCAGCTAATGAGTATTTACTGAGTGCCAGGTACTTTCTTGACCATGTTATCTGACTTATGTTTATCCTCAGAGAAAGAGGAGGAGCAAGAGAAAAAGACACTCCAGCCAAGCCCTTTCTTTCCCAAATTGCAGAGGGATTAACTCTTAACTTCCACATACCACTTGGAGCCAACCATCCAGGAAGTCTTTCTCCCTTCCTTCATTTCCTTCCCTTCCCATCCCTTCCCTTTTCTTTCCTTTTTTTTTTTTTTTTTTTTTTTTTAGGGAAATCTTTCTTAAATATGCCATGCACATTGGGTATCCCAGCTGGCTCAGCTGGAAGAACATGCAACTCTTGATCTTGGGGTTTTGAGTGCAAGCCCCATGTTGTGTGTAGAGTTTACAAAAAGAAAAAAAAAATGTGCCATATACTTACACTAAATGGGGTTTATTATCTTTCCTGCCAAACCTGCTCTAATACCTGTATTCCCCCTCTTGATAAATGGCCTCTCTGTATATCCATATATCTAGGTTAGATAACAGGAGCACCCCCATCACTGTCTCTCTCTTCGTTCAACCCTCCAGCAGCCCACCCCCACCCTGCCTTCTCACCATTCTCTTGGCCCAGCCTCAATTCAGGCATCCTTCCCTCCAACTTGAACACTTACCCTTCCAGGTTTCGAGGTTCTCCCCTCTGGATTGTCCTCCATATGGCACCAGATGGTCTTTATAAACCCAGAGCTGACCCTACTCGTCCCCTACTCACAGTCCTCCCATGGCCCCCCAGTGCTTCTAGGACAATATCCCAGCCCTTCAACTGGCATCAGAAATAATCGCTTTCATCTTTGCACAAATACTGCTCCCATTACCCAGAATTCTCTCCCCCTCCCCTCGTGAACTCCTATTCATCCTTCAAATACCCGACTCAAATATCCCTTCTCCCAGGAAGCCTTCTCTGACTCCCTCAGACAGATCAGTATACACCTCCTGTACCCCTGACGTACCCTTCAAGAACTTAATCACCCACTGGTCTCTCTCCGTTGTGAATCCTGGCTACTTTTCAATCTTCCTCATGAGAGTGTGACATTCCAGCAGGGAAAAGTCTTACTCATCTTGGTTGCCATAACCTCTTGGAAAGGGCCTGGGCATCTAGTGTGGGCACTCAGTAAATGTGTGTTGGAAAAAATAATAAATAAAATTAGCATCAAATGAACACTGTAAAAAATAGTAAGTTTACAGAGGAGACACTAGAAAGTGCCTTCAGTAAGTAATCAAAATGAATATGATTGGTCACGGGACCTCCCAACATCAGGGGCCTTCTGATGTCATGCACCAAGAAGGACATGGCATCACTTCCACAGTGTTCCTGCCCAAAGCACATAACCTGGATCTAATCATAAGGAAAACATCAAACAAATCCAAACTGAGGGCCATTCTATGAAATAAATGGCTTGTACTCCTCAAAAGGGTCAAGGTCATGAAAGACAAAAAAAAGACAGAAGCATCACATGTTGGAGAAGACTAAGGAGACACAACAACTAATTGTAATGTGAGATCCCGGATCAGAAAAAGAACAGGACTGAGATATCAGGGAAATTTGAATAAGGTTCGTGGGTTGGTTCACAGGCAGTTTACAAGGTTAGTGTCATGATTTCGATCATTTTACTGTGGTTATGTAAGGGGTTAACCTTTGGAGAAACTTGGGTGAGAAATTATGGGAATTCTCCACATTGTTTTTGCAACTTTTTTGGTGACGTCTGAAATGATCCCAAAATGATCAAAGAAAATGAGCCACGTATGGCAAGAACTTTACACACAACATCTTGGTCTAATACTCTTGATACCATTGTCTCGATTTTGCCAATGTAGGAACGGGCTCAGAGAGAAAGAAGCAAGGGGCAGAGCTGGGGCCTGAGCCCACAGCATTTCACTCCAGTGCCTGCATTCTTAAAAATCCAACAGGAATTTTTTTTTTTAAGATTTTTTTTATTTGTCAGAGAGAGAAGGAGAGAGAGCGAGCACAGGCAGACAGAATGGCAGGCAGAGGCAGAGGGAGAAGCAGGCTCCCTGCTGAGCAAGGAGCCCGATGTGGGACTCGACCCCAGGACGCTGGGATCATGACCTGAGCCGAAGGCAGTCGTTTAACCAACTGAGCCACCCAGGCGTCCCAACAGGAATTTTTTTGAGCACCTACTCCATGCTGGGAATACCACCACGGACAACACAGAGAGTCTCTTTCCTCCTGGATCTCACCTGGCAGTAGAGGAGATGGACAATGAACAAGTAAGCAATAAAATATATGATGTATTATGTAATATCAGGTGGCAGTAAGTTTTTTAAAACGCTGACCAAGGGGCACCTGGGTGGCTCAGTGGGTTAAAGCCTTTGCCTTCGGCTCAGGTCATGATCCCAGGGTCCTGGGATCGAGCCCCACATCGGGCTCTCTCCTCCATGGGGAGCCTCCTTCCTTCTCTCTCTCTTTCTGCCTGCCTCTCTGCCTACTTGTGATCTCTGTCTGTCAAATAAATAAATAAAATCTTTTTTAAAAAAATAAAATAAAATAAAATGCTGACCAAAGGAAAGAGAGAACACAGACAGACAGGAAATGAACTCTGAGAATAGTAAACGGAAGTACAACGGAGGCAGAGATTTTCAACCTCTGAGCATTGGCTACCTTCTCTTCCCCACGTATCTGAGTTTTACCCACCTGGAGTTGCTCGCTAGAGCCGCCATAACCCGCTCCACAAACTGGGTGGCCCAGACAACAGACATGTTTTTGTCTCACGGTTCTGGAATCTGGAAGCTGAAAACCAAGATGTCAGCTGGGTGGGTTCTTTGTGAGGCTCTGAGGGAGAATTTGGCCCAGGCATCTCTCCCAGCTTCTGGCAGCTTTGGCTTCAGGCATTCCTGACTTGAACATGATGTTTTCTCTGTCTTCACGTTGTCTTCCCTCTGTATGTGTGTGTCTGTGTCCAAGCTCCTGCCCCAGCTGCTTTAGCTATCTCTATCCCCAACATGGGGCTTAAACTCATGACCCTGAGATCGAGAGTCAGAGGCTCCACCAACAGAACCAGGCAGGTGCCCCACAACCTTCCCCTTTTTTACGAGGACCTCAATCCTATTGGAGTAGCTCCCACCCTAATACATACCTTAACTTGATCATTTGCCAAGACCTTACCTCCAAATATGGTCACATTCGTAAGTCCTGGGGGTCAAAACTTCAGTGTCATTTTAGGGAGACATAATTCAACCTGTCAATCCTCAACTCAAATCATGGTTCCTCCTGATAGTGTTTCTTCACTGCACAACCCTCACTAATCTGTCTGCTGACCCACAGAGCTCCTCCTCCAGGCTCATTTCCTACAGATACGTCCGTTCACTTTCATCTGTGTTTTGTGACTGTCCTCTCAGGACAGAGGTCTGTCCTCTCAGCATGATGAGGGCAGTATCAACCATGCCTAATATCCACTCTGACCCTACAGTGCATCGGTACAAAGAAAGTGCTCACTCTGTGTTTTTAGAATGCCTAAACGAATTCATTCGATAAACACTAACTGATCACCTATGAGGACAAGCTCTGGCTAGTCCCTGGGGAGGCAGCAGTGGACAAGATGGACACAAATCCTGGCCCTTGTGGATTTCACATCCCACTGGGGAGAGAATAAACAAGATAAATAATAAGTCAGATGGTAACACACACTGGATCCTTTTCCTAGGGCTGCCATGCAAAAATGCCATGAGATTGGGTGGCTTAGAACAACAGACATGTGTTATAGGCCTATGGTTGGGGAAGCACAGAAGCCTGAGATCAAGGTGTTGGCGGGGCCATGCCACCTTCAAAAACCAGAGGAAAGAACTCTTCCTTGCTTCTTCCCAGCCTCTGATAGTCACAGGCGACCATTGGGTGGCCCAGGGAAGGTCTCTCTGTGGAGGGGACACTAGAGTCACAGCCTGAAGGAGAGGAGTTAACAACGCTCTCTTAGGAATGATGAATGTAAATTTCATCACCTGACATTTATGACATTTCCCTTGGCATCTCCGAGGTATTTTAACTTGTTTTTTTTTTCTTCTTCTTCTCCCTGCTCATTTCTTGGTTTGAAACTGGAGAGATGAAGAGGGAGTCGTCAGGGAGGCGTGGTTCTCCTAAGAATCTGAGAATTTTTCCACCACGTCGAATTCACTCCATCAGCGGCTCTGAGAAGCTCCAACAGCTGCGAGGCTGAGAAGCCGGTCAGATCCCACCTCCAGAGAGAGGCCGGGGGCCCCTCTGTTGTGCACCAGCTGCCATGGGAGATCGCAGACCATGCCAGCCAACGCCCTTGCCAGCCTTTGTTTGGAAGAACACGCCCACAAAAGAGGCTCTTGCCTCCTGAGTGCACAGGAGGCAAGGCTTTATCACAAAGTGAGCACGCTGGGGAAGCCAGATTCAAAAGCAGAAAACTCCAACCCCATCCTCACTTGAAACACATAGAGGCCAACATTCTTGGTCTCGAATTCCCTATAAAGGGAATTGTACGGCCGGTTTTCCTTTGGCTTTACGTAATGTACCCACGTGGGCTTATGTTGTAGATTGTTTATGCTCATTTCTGTGCCTCAGGGGTTGGCAAACTACAGCCTGGGGACTAAAACCGGCCTGTTGCTCATTTTATAAATAAAGTTTTATTGGAACACCGCCACATCTCTTCATTCACAGTTATCTATAGCTGTTTGCTACAATGGCCGTGGCAGAGACCATATGGCCCAGAAAGACGGAAATGTTTACTATCCAGCCCTTAACAGAAAAAGTTTTTCAACTCCTGCTGGATGGCATTCCATTGTACAAATACAACACTATCTTTTTATTCATCCAACTGTGAATGGGTGTTTGTGTGGTTTCCAGTTTCGGTTTATTACAATAGGGCTGCTAAGAACATTCTAGTCCGGAGGTTGTTAAATGTTTTCTGTAAAGGGCTGGATAGTAAATATTTTAGACTTTAGGAGCCACATATGCTCTTTATCACTTATTTCTCTAGTTCTTCTTTTTTTTTTCCTTTTTACAACTCTAAAAATATAAAGCCATTCTTAGCTCTGGGCCACCCAAAGTCAGGCCATAGACAGTATTTGGCCCGCAGACTGTAGTCTGCCAATCCCTGTCTCTGTATGCAGATTTTGGTGAACATCTGTCCCACACTGTTACTGGGTATGCCATGTCCTCTTTTTATAATAAACATTTCTTGGGGCACATGGGTGGTTCAGTTGGTTAAGTGTCTGATTCTTGATTTCAGCTCAGGTCATGATCTCAGGGTCATGGGATCGAGCCCCGCATCAGGCTGTGCTCTTTGCGTGGAGTCTGCTTGAGATTCTCCCTCCCTCTCTCCCCTTCTCCCCCTTCCCCTGCTCTATTTCTCTCTCTAAAATAAATAAATCCTTAAAAACAATTTTTCTCATTTTTTGAAAAAGTTCAAAATTGAAATTTTCAAAATTGAAAAATGTCAACAATTTTCTCATAGCCTCTACCCTGATGAAATGAATTCACAAATAATATAACCTAAAAAATTCAGTTACCTATCTGTACAGGTAATTTCAAAATATCAATTAACACACGATCAATCAACTTTTAAATATCAATTAAAAAATAAAGGAGGAACACCTGGCTGGCTCAGTAGGTACAGCATGGTACCCTCAGTTTCGGGGTAGTTATTACAAGCCCCACGTTGGGTGTGGAGCCTAGTCAAAAAAATAAACAGAGGTGCCTGGATGGCTCAGTGGTCTCAGGGTCCTGGGATTGAGCCCTGCATCGGGCTCTCTGCTCAGCAAGGAGCCTGCTTCCCTTTCTCTCTCTCTGCCTGCCTCTCTGACTACTTGAGATCTCTGTCAAATAAATAAATAAATAAATAAATAATCTTTATAAATAAATAAATAAAGGAAAAATACAATGAAAATAACATATAGTAAAATATATGAATTTCAATCTGCCAATGTTGAAGCAATATAATAAGGTATTCATAGATGTTTAGTTTTTTTCTCTCCTCTGGAGGACATGGAAAGTTTGTACTTCCTGTCATGTGACTTGCTTGGCCCAATGAAATGACAGCAGGAATACTCCTGGTTTCTTGGAGGAAGTAAGCCCATCGCCTTCTTCCTCTAACTGACAGCAATGCCCCCAAGAGTGGCTTCTTGGTTGGCCTGAGTTTAATAGAGGGGACTATGGGAATTTGGAAGAGAAGTTCTCAGCTGCCAGTGAGAGTCATGAGTGTAAGTAAAAAGCAGACCTTTGCTGTTTTATGTCTCTGGAAGTTGGGGCTGGTTTGTTACTACAGCATACCCCACTTTATTCTGACTGCTACAGGCATGATCACATTAGATCAGTGATCCTCAATGGGGAGCAATCAAGTTACACAGGGGACACTTGGAAGTGTTTGGAGACAATTTTGATTCTTGCTATGGTCTGAATGTTTGTGTCCTCCTAATATTTGTATGTTGAAATCCTAATCCCCAAAATGAAGGTCTGAGGAGGTGAGAATTTGGGAGGGATGGTAGTGGTTAGGTCAAGAGGGTGGAGACTTCACGACTGGGATTACTGTCCCTATAGTGCCCCCATCAAGCCTGTGCTCTGTCTTGGATCTTCAACTCTTTCCCCAATGCTCTCAGGTGCTGTCACACTGATTTCTTTGCTTTTCCTTGAAAATTCCAGGCTTGTTCCCACCTCAGGAACTTTGCACTTCCTGTTCCATCCACCCAAAGGTTCATCTCTGAGAAATCCCCATGACTCACTCCCTTATTTCCTTTCTGACCTCACCATCACAGTGAGGCCTCCACTGGCCAAACCATGGAAATTAGCAATACCTTCCTCACCTCTCATCCTCTGTTCCGCCTTTATTTACTTCTCTTTGATGCATGGGACCATCTGAGAGCTTATATATTTCGGGTGTTTATTTGACTGGCAGACTGTCTGCCCCTTTACAACATAAGCTGCGGGAGTTCATGTCTGTGTTATAGTCTCAGGGTCTAGAACAGGACCTGGCATGTAGTTGGGGCATGTTTTGTCTCTATGAATGAATGAATGCAACAAATGTTCCTGCCGTGCTCCTACAACAGGGATGGAGGCTGGGTTCTAGAGACCCATGTAGCTCAGATAAGGTTCCTGTCCTGGGAGAGTTCAATGTCTGGTGGTGGGAGGGTTGGAGCCCCATAGGGAAAGAGAAACAGGTAGCACAATGCAATCTGATAAAGACTGTGAGAGACAAGAGTTCAAAGGTTGGAGGGGCACACAAAGCCTATAAAAATAAATAGTTATCCCTTTTTCAATTCCTTTTTTTTAAAGATTTATTTATTTAAGAGAGAGAGAGAGAGAGCACAGTGGGAGGAGGGGCAGAGGAAGAGAGACTCCTCAGACTTTTCGCTGAGCCTGAGCCTGACATGGGGCTCAATTCCACAACCCTGAGATCATGACCTGAGCCAAAACCAGGAGTCAACCAACTGCACCACCCAGGAGCCCCTCTTTTTCAGTTCTAATACAGGGGTTAGATGGCCTAGGGGCCAGCTGTCTGTTCTATTAAATTGTTGTTTGGAACACAGCTGCATCCATTTGCTGATGCACTGTCTGTGACCGTCTCTGTGATACAATAACAGAGCTGAGTGGTTGCAACAGGGACCAGATGGTCTACAAAGGGAAAGATATTGACTATCTGGCCCTTCCCAGAAAAAATTTCCAGTCTCTGCCCTAATATCAAAAGCTAACACTTTCTGGAGTGCTTGGGTGGTTAGGCATCCAACTCTTGATTTTGGCTTGGGTCATGATGTTAGGGTCGTGGGATCAAGCCCCAGTGTTGAGCTCCACATGGGGAATGGAGCCTGCTTAAGATTCTCTCTCTCCCTCTGACTGGGCCCCACCCTCTCCCTCTGAAAAAAAATAAAAGGGAAAAAAAAAACCTAACATTTTCTGAATGCTTACTATTTGCTCTATTTTTGAATGGTAACTAGTTGTACATTTCCCTGCATGTTTTGTTGCTTAATCTTTACTGCGACCTCTGACATTATGAACATCCCACTTCATAGAAAAGGGAATGGAGCTTCAGAGAGGCAAAGTAATTTTCCCAAGGTCACTCAGCAAGGTAGGGAGGGGCAGAGCATGGAATATATGGGGTTTTGTGCCTTGCATTTTTCACATAGTAATGCATCTTGAAGAGGTGCCTGTCTGTATTCATTCTCATCTATCCCATTCTCCTATTTCACAGCCTCCTCCTGGGATTTTTCTGACCATCCCTTTCTGATGAACGTGTAGGTTATTCGCTCCTCCACCATGATTAGCAGTGCCACAGTGAACAAATGTCCTTGTGCCTAGTTCTCTGAGCTGATGTATGGGTGTTATTTGAAGGCTGACTTCCTAGAATTGGAATCACTAGGTCAAAGGGCATGTGCCAGGCTGTGACTTCAGCCCAGAACTGAGTTCACTGGGCAGGGGGGGAAGAAGAGAATGCGGAGGGCATTCAAGGCAGAGGAAACCTGCATGGTCAAGGGTGTAGGGTTGTGAGTCAGGCCATCCCTGAGTGCTTGGGTCTACAGTGAATGTGATGCAAGGGAGAGTATGGCCAGGTGTCTCCATTGCCCACCAGGCTCTGTCCTGGGGGCAGTAGGGAGCCATGGGAGGGCTATACACAAAGGAGGAGCAGGGTCAGCTCTGGAGTCCTGGAGGGAATAGATTGGAATGGGGAGACCAAAGCCAAGGAGGAGACTAGGGCCAGGAAGAGAAGGAGAGGAAGGAGGCTGAGTCTTCACCAATCAGAATTTCTTTCATTTTTTGTTTTAAAGATTTTATTTATTTATCTGAGAGTGAAAGAAAGCACAAGCAGGGAGAACAGCAGGGAGAGGGAGAAGCAGACTTGCTGCTGAGCAGGGAGCCTGACACAGGGCTCGATTTCAGGACCCTGAAATCAGGACCTGAGCCAAAGGCAGACGCTTAACCAACTGAGCCACCCAGGCGTCCCATCAATCAGAATCGCTGAGGGTATCCAATGGGTTATCTCTCCTGCTGCTTCCAGCTCACACTTATGGGACAAGGACTTTAAAAGCATCATCTCATTTGCCCCTCACAGAAAAAGTGCTGTAGAGGTACTAACTAATATTAGCCTCATTTTACAGATGGGAACACTGAGGTTCAGGGAAAGAAATATCACCTCCAAAAAACCCCCGCACTCAATAGCAATTGCTCCCCTGTCCCCCCAGCCCCCAGGCCCTGACCACCAGGGTTTCGGTCCCTATGATTCTGGTTTCTGTCTCTAAGGATTTGCCTATTCTGGACATTTCATATGAATGGAATCCTACAACACAAAGTCTTTCAAGTCTGGCTTCTTTCACTTAGCATAACATTTTCACCATGCATTCCTGTTATAGTGTGTGTCACAGCATCATTGCTTTTTGTGGCTGAATAATATTACACTGCATGAATGGGCCCCATTTTGTTTATCCATTCATCAGTTGGTGGGCATTTGGGCCATTTTCCCCTCCCAACAATTGTGAACATGCGTGCACACTCTTTCTCATGGACATAGGTTTTCAAAGCTTTGGGATATTTACCAAGGAGCAGAATTGCTGGGTCATAGGTCATAGGTCATAACATAAAGCTTTATGTTTTACTTTTTGAGGAAGATCCAGACCATTTTTATAGAGCAGCTGCACTATCTTACCCCTACACCAGTGATGCATGAAAGTTCTAGTCTCTGCACATTCTGGCCAACACTTAGGAGCACCTGACTCTTTGATTACAGCCATCCCAGTGGTGAAAGATGGTCTCTCGCCGAGGTTTTGGTTAGTGTTTCCCTGACGACTAATGGCATGAAGCCTCTTTCCATGTGCTTCTTGGCCATTTCTAGATCAACTCTGGAGAAATGTCTATTCAAGTTCTTTGCTCATTTATTCATTGGGTTATTTATTTTTTCAGTTGTTAGAGTCTGTTTTATATACTGGATATAAGTCAAGTCTCTTATCATGATTGTGATTTGCAAGTATGTTCTTCCATCCTGTGGGTGGAATTCATTTTTTTTTTTAAGATTTTATTTATTTGAAAGAGAGAGAGAGGGAGATCACAAGTAGGCAGAGAGGCAGGCAGAGAGAGAGGAAGGGAAGAGGCTCCTGCTGAGCAGAAAGCCTGACCTTGGGCCTAATCCCAGGACCCTGAGATCATGGCCTGAGCTGAAGGCAGAGGCTTTAAGCCACTGAGCCACCCAGGTGCCCCTCATTTTTTTTTAAAGATTTTATTTATTTATTTGACAGAGAGAGATCACAAGCAGGCAGAGAGAGAGGAAGGGAAGCAGGCCCCCTGCTGAGCAGAGAGCCAGATGCGGGACTCGACCCCAGGGCCCTGAGATCATGACCTGAGCTGAAGGTAGTGGCTTAACCCACTGAGCCACCTAGGCGCCCCAGCCCCTCATTTTTTTTTTAATATAATGTAATTTTAAGTAAGCTCTATGCCCAATGTGGGGCTTGAACTCATGACCCTGAGATCATGTGTTGCATGCTCTACCGACTGAGCCAGGCAGGTGACCCCATCATTTCACTTTTTTGATGGTGTCATTTGAAACCCCAAAGCTGTACATTGTGATTAGGTCTTCACTCCCCCCATTCTCTTGATCACTTCACTCTGGAGACTAATGTTTACTCACTGGTTCTTAAATGGGGGACCGTGGCAACAGCTTACAGACTTCGGTGGCTGTCACAGCGGGGGTGGAGTGTTATTTGCATCTGGCAGGTGGAGGCCAAGAGATGACAGTGCACAGGATGGCCTCTCCAATGTCAGTAGTGTCTCAGTTGGGAGGGCACAGAGAGGCCAAGGTTCTTGCCCAAGGTCACATAGAAAGTGGGTGGCTCCCTGAACACAGGTCAAAGCAAGGCAGGAAGGCGGAAAAAGGAAAAGGAAAAGCAAGCCAAGAAAAAAAGGCACCAAAAGATGGCGATCTAGAGATCAGGGACAGAGACCCAGAGAGGGAGAGACAAAAAGAAAAACAGTGAGGCACAGAGCTGGAGGATGGGGAGGACAGCTGGGATTGCAGAAGGGCAGATAGCCTGGGGGCACCTCACTAGCCCAGCTGTTTGCAGAGAAGCCCCGGGGCTGGGGAGGGTGCTGAATTTCCTGAGGTGTCCTGGCCCCAGAGGCCACCCAGAGCTGAAGTTTGAGCAGAGGTGGTGTAGCTCCCTCAGGGTGGGTGACTGAAGTGGAGAGAAGCTGGTGGGTAGGTGTGACCTCGCCCCACCCTGTGGGTGTGAGAAATGCCCTGGGAGACAGGTCACGGGCCCCACCTCTGTCTCAAAGTGACACCCAGGCCCAGGCCACTGTGTGTGTGTGTGTGTGTGCTCTTTACCCAGCAAACAGCACTGCACATTATTTTTTAAAGCTTTTTTTGCTGCCAAATGCAACACAGAACCAGAAAGCTATAGAACATGTAACATGCAAGCAAGCAACCCAAGGGTCTGTTGACAGATGAACGGATAAGCAAAATGTGGTCTCTCCATCCGGGGGAATAGTAATCCACCTAAAAAGGAAGGACATTCTGCCACCTGCCACAACAGCGAGAACCCTGAGGACATCATGCTGAGTGAAATACGCCAGTCACAAAAAAGCCAACACTGCCTGACTCCACTCATACGAGGTACTTAGAGTAGTTAAACTCAAGAGACTCAGAAAATAAAATATTGGATGCCAGAGGCTGAGGGGAGCGGGAATGGAGAATTAGGATCTCATGGGTCTGGAGACAGATGATGGTGATGTACTTAATGGCCACTGTAGTGAAAATGGTTAACTGTAAAAAACGGTTAAAGTGGGGGGTACCTGGGGGCACGTGGGTGGCTCAGTGGGTTAAGCTTCAGCCTTCAGCTCGGGTCATGATCCCAGGGTTCTGGGATGGAGCCCCACATCGGGCTCTCTGCTCAGCAGGGAGCCTACTTCCCCCCTCTCTCTGCCTGCCTCTCTGCCTACTTGTGATCTCTCTGTCAAATAAATAAACAAAATCTTTTTTTAAAATGGGGGGTACCTGGCTGGCTCAGTCAAAAGAGCATGTGGCACTTGATCTCAGGATTGTGTGTGTTCGAGCCCCATGTGGGGTGTCGAGATTACTTAAATAAATAAAACTTAGGAAAAAAATAGGGGCACCCAGGTGGCTCAGTCAGCTAAGCACCTGACTTTTGATTCCGACTCAGTTCATGACCTCGGGGTGGTGAGATCTAGCCCCGAATAGGGCTCTGCACTGGGCCTGGGGCTTGCTTGAGATTCTCTTTCTCCCTCTCCCATTGACCCTCCTCCCTTTCTTGTGCTCACTCTCTCTCAAAATAAATAAATAAAAATCTTTTAAATAAATAAATAAATAAAAACAGTCCCCATGGTCAATTCTGTGTTGTGTGTATTTTACTACAATTTTGTAAAATGAAGATCAGATCATGGCAGGCAATTATCCTTCCTCTAAGAATAAAATATGTAATTGATTTTAGAAGTCACAACTTGTAGCTTAGTTGACAGCTGTAAAATGAAAAACCCTTGTAGTCACCAGCTGGTCACAAAGGGGAACCCTGCGCCCCCTCCTCCTAGCCCCTCCCCCCATTTCCTGGTCCGTTTACCTGATCCCGTGGTTGGCTTTGGCCTGTTCTGAGCTTTCCATCAATGCAATCTCCGATTTCATTTCCTTTGTGTGACTTCTTTGGCATGAAGTCATGTGTAAGAAATGCATCTAACGTGGTGTGTGGCTGGTGACCGTTTGTCCCAGCGCCGTGTGGCATGAATGAATCGGAGGAACGTGCCACCGTGTGGATTTTGTTCTGTTTTTATGATCCAAGGATGTGTTGTCATACATGCAAAATACCGCCGATTGCATTAGCAAACGATCAATGTAAAACCATGCCACATTTCTGCAACTGTCAATTAAAACAATTTTCTTCTGGTGGTTGAATGGTCCAAGGTTGGACCGTTTTCACCCAGGAGTTAGGGGTCCAGGGCCCCGCCGGGAGGAAGGCAGTGTTTACAGAACATTGGAGACCCAAATGAACACTGTTAGGCAGAGCGGACAGGAAGTATGTGTCCCTGTGTGAAGAGGAGGGCCGGCATCGGGGAAGGTACAGCGCCAGCGATCTAGCAAGACAGTGAGGTTAAGATAGTTCATAGTTGACGAATGTCTGAAATATTTTAAGAACCACAAAGCTGCAACACGTGATTTTGCCAACCAGTCACTAGAAAACTGAGGAACGGCAATGCCCTTTTATTAATCTGCAAAAGCTCTGTGCGTTTGTGCAGCAAGTCTCCTGGTGATGGACATCTGGATTGTTCCTGGCTTTGGATCCATAGGAAGGGCGTGGCTGTCCGCGCCTGGTATGAGGACACCTGCGCACACCCTTCTAACAGAGCACACAAGGGCAAGAGGATGGGCACTGGCCAGACCTCCTGGGTCCTGCCAGACCGTTTCCAAAGTAATTGTCCCAATTTATCTTCCCACACCAGCACATGAGGACAAACGCTGCTTCTGTAACCACGCGATGTGGACTGGAGAGGGGGCTGGGCCTGGGCGGTGGACTGTGGGACAGCACCCCCAATGCATCCCCCCAAACCAACACGGATCCCCAACCCCCCCACCAAACCCGCCCCTCCCCCACTGCACCCCAACTCTCCCCCACCCACCTACCACTCCCCCCACCCCTCCCCACCTCACCAACACTGTTTCCCAACCCCCTCCCCTGCAACCCCAACCTACCCCCACCCAACCCAGGAGCTGCCTCCTCTAATTTTGCCTCCTCTTCTGGGCTCAACGCCAAATCCCTCCAACAGTTTCCCTGGCATCCTTTCAGCCTCCCACCAACGCCAAACCAGGCCATTAGCATGGCCCCCCAGGACTGTAGTGACCTATTCCGGGCTGCCTGGCCCCACTCCTGCTTCTGTCCCTACCCACACAGCCCAGCAGGAGCAGCTCGACCCTGCTAAGCCTCAGTTTCTGCATCTGTCAAATAAGGATTTTTTTTTTAAAGCTCTGTGCGGCTTAAAGGTGCTCAAGATTGCCTTTGTTTAGACGATACACTACATTATGTCAATTACTCTAGGAGGTTCATGGAGCACAGTGAACCCTCCGAAAATTTTGGAGCCACAGGTGCAACTTTTTACAGCAGCAATGTGTGCACAAAGCATACCCTGTTTTCTTTTCTACTATAGTGTAGTGGTCAAGAGCATGGCCCCGGGATTCAGACTGCCTGGGTTCAAATCCCAGCTCTCGCAACTCACCAGCTGTGCCACCTTAGAATCATTACTTAACCTCTCAGGTCCTCAGTTTTCCCATTTATCAATGCAGGTCAAAACCGTACCTGTCTCACTGAGTTGTTGTGAGACTGAATGAGTTGAAGCATGTAAAATATAGTTAGGATAATGTGTGGCATGTAATATGTGCTCCATAAATGTTAGGTGTTGTTTTATTACCTCACGGGGTTTTCAGAAGAATTACTTAGATTAAACATGAGTAACTAGAATAATGTGTGGGACTTGTATGTGCTCAAGGGGGACCAGATTTTGGTGTCAATTAGCAATCTCTACCACATTTCCTATAATGCTCCTGAGCCTATCCAACAGGTACAGGCTTTTCCATAGCCAAAGACATACTCCACCATTCCCCCTGGCTGCCTGGGTCCCCCTTCCTTCAAAGGTTGGAGCTAATCGCCCTTTCCTGCGATGTGAGCCAGACTCCATGTCTTGCTTCCAATTGATAGAACGTGGTAGAAGTAATGGTGTGCGGCTTTGGAGGCTAGGTCGCAAAAGACATGGCCCCTTTGTCGGCTTTCTCTTGAAATGTTCACTCTGGAAGAAACCAGCTGGTATACCTTGTGGACCTTTGAGAAGCCTGTAAGAGCAGGGATTTGAGGCTTTCTGCCAAGGGCCAGTACCAGCTTGTGAGGGGGCCACAGTGAAGGAAGTTTCTCCTGCCCCAGTCTTGCCTTCGGATGACTACAGCCCAGGCTGATATCATGAGTCTCTGAGCCAGCATGGTGTACAAGCTCAGCCACTTCCTAATTCCTGACCCACAAGTAACTGTGAGATAACAAATGCTTATCATTATTTGTAGGCACTGTGTTTGGATTTTTTTTGTTGTTGTTACAGTGATAGGGGACTATTACACTGCCCACCATAGTGGTATAATAGAACTTCTCTGAGCCAGTCCCAGACTTGAGGGACAAGTTGTCTCAGCCCTCAGATCCCTAAGCTTAAACTGGGCTTCGAGCCAGTCATTCAAGCTGCTCACAAATATTTCAACTCTCAGTCCTTCTGCATACATGAGGGGTTGCTCTTCCTCATGCTCATGAAGTATGGTATGGCCAGGAGACTCAATTTGGCCAAGGAGCAGGTGTCATCTGTGGGTGGAAACTTTTAAGAATGAATGTGGGTTTTCTTCTTTTTTTCCCTCTCTGCCAGAGTCTTGACCAGCCAGCCATAATGACATGAGTAAAAAATAAGTTTTCTGTTTTAAGCCACTGAATTTTGAGACTGCCTGTTACAGCAGCATAACCTAGCTCGCCCTGACTAATACAGGCATCTTTCATGTCCTTTCACCCCTGCCACACTCAGAAGCCCCCATGTTCACCTCCAGATCTATTGTTTCCCCTTGTCCTTGAATCTCTTTCCCCTCCCCAGCTCCAAAGTCCCCCCTCCCTTCCTTTTTTTTTTTTAACTTTTTAAACTTTTATGTATGTATTTATTTATTTACTTATTTGGGGGGAGAGGGACAGAAGGAAAAAGTAGACTCTGAACTGAACGTGAAGCTCAAAGCAGGACTCGATTTCACAACCCTGAGATCACGACCTGAGCTGAAACCAAGAATTGGAGGCTTAACCAACTGCACCACCCAGGCACCCCTCCCTTCCATTTTTAATAACCTCAGGTGCAAAGATTAAGTAAATCATAATCTTCATTTCATAAAGCTTATAAAAATAGCCAGCACTTCGATAGTGTTTGGTATGTACTACTCTAAACACTATCTGTCTTATTTAATCCTTGGGATAACCCCATAATGTAGGGACACTTGTCATTTCATTTTATGGATGAGGCAGCTATGGCACCGTGAGTTACCTAATTTGCCTGAGGCCACCCAGTGATTAAGTGAAAGAGCTTAATTATTAATTAATTCAAGCACAGGCAGTCTGACCCCAGCAGTACACTTAACCACCTGGTTCACACAAAGCAGGTGTTAGTTTGATTTATTTCCAATTTAGTGACTCCACATTGCTTTCTTGCTAGAGCCGCCACTGTCGTGTTTATTGTATCCTTTTGTTCGTAGGTGTTCTTACACATTGTGTATTTTTGGTTGGGATAGATGGATCTTAAAGTTATATCAGCAGCACTGGGTGGGAGGTCTGGCTCTGTTTCTTACTATTGTCACTCCAACCCAGCCTTCTTGGTGCAGGCATGTCTGTTGCTTCTGGTGGCTGCAGAATCCTCTGCCCTGGACACTCTGGGGCACCTCCTCCTCCCTGGTGAGGGACACCAGGTTGCCTTTGACACACCCGCCATGAACAACATTGTGATGAACACTTTGCCCCCTAGTGGGTGAGTGTGAGAATTTCTTCAGCCTCCGCCTCAAAAAAAAAAAAAAAAAGGAATTGCCAGACTCTGAAATCTGGAGATGCTTGATTTAACTAAGTTTTACCAAATTGCACTTGAACGTGGAGGCATTACCAGAGAAACAAAACCGGTTCTGCTTCCTGATTCTTCCTGCCTTGCACCTGGACCTGAGGATTTGGTGCTTAGAAGCTGGGGGATTTACAGTTTTTGTTCTCCTACCTTTGTTTTCCATCCCCTTCTGAAAACTTCTTTGGGCAAATAGTCCCTTGACTCACTGGCTACATGGGGCATAGTAATGGAGGAAGAGGAAAGACCATCAAATTCATAGATAGCTCAGTTCTTATCTCAAATGACTCCATGGCATAAGCTAGGATTATAGGTGGCTAATTCTGGGTGGGCGAGGGCCACAGGAAGTCAAGGGTGAGACTCAGGTGGGAGTGAGGGGAGAATTTCATCCGGGTGTGAGCGTCCCCTTGTGGCCAATTTTCTCATTACACTTTACGTGATTCCCCGCATCAACCCCCAGCTAATTTAATCACATGTAATCGATTCAAATGGTATGAATTGGGTATCACCTATGTGCTAGACTAGCGATGTCCATTTGAAATATAATGTGAGTCCCACATGTAATTTCAAAATTTCTGCTAGCCATGTTAAAAAGTAAAAAGAAGGGGCGCCTGGGTCGCTCAGTTGGTTGAGCTCAGGTCATGACCCCAGGGTCCTGGGATCCAGCCCACGGTGGAGCCCCCTGCTCAACGGGAGTCTGCTTCTCCCTCCCAGGTTGAATGAATGAATGAATGAATGATCCAGGGATACAAGGCAGAGACCTGTGTTTTTCTAGACTCTCTCCCTAGAGAGACCAGTGTTTTTCTAGACTCTCCCTAGCTTCTAGAACCATGCTTGACGCCTCAGCAAACACGTGCCTTTGCGCAGTGTTCCTCCTTCCCCCACCGCCGCCCTAACCCGCCCTTACCTAGGGGGGGGTGGGGCTGGGCAGCTTTCCTCTGTGAGGTCACAAAGACCCTGCCATGCCTCTGGCCTCAGCCCTCCTGCTGCTGTTGGGCCTGAGCGCCCACGGAGGCTGGGGCTGCCTGCAGTGTGACCGCTCAGTGCAGGAGGCCCTGAGACAGCTGCACTCCGCCCTCATCCCCAAGCGCTTCCATTTCCAGCAGCTGCTGGAGCGTGCCCAGGCCGTGCTCCTGGGCATGGAGGGGCCTTTCTTCCGGGACTACGCTCTGAACGCGTTTGTGGGGAAAGTGGGTGCGTGCTGGAGAGGGCAGGGTTTCTGGCACTGAAGGAGGTGGTGTGGAGGAGGGGAGACCCGTGGGGTAGCCCGAGGCTGGGGTGGGAGACAAACACTTTGGGGTCTGCCTTTCCAAGTGGGGAGGGTGGAACCATTTCTGGATGAAGATGGGGGTGTCCCCTGGCTCTCTGAGGGACCCACTGGAATTTCCTCCCGTCTTGCCCCCAGGGATAGATCACCTGGATCATGTGACGGCCTTTATCAAGAACCAGACAAGCCACTTAATGGTTAATTCTCTAAGAGGTAGGAGCTAAGAGGGAAAACCTTTTCCCAACCCCCTTCTCCGTCCTCCCTTTCCAGGAGTCCACCACACGTTCTCTTGATATTAAAAACAAAACAAGCAAAACAAAACACATGAGTATAGCCTTTAGTGTGTGTCAGGGTTCTAAGTGTTTTACTCAAAAAAGTCGAGGGACAGTTCATCACTGTGGGCGCTACTCTGATCTGCCCTTTACAGAGCGGGAGGCTGAGGTTCAGAGAAGTTAGGTAACCTGTCCGAAGTACACAGCGCAGACTAATTCCTAACCACCACGCTGGGGTGTCTCTTCTGGTTTTGCATTCAGTGACCTTATAACATTCCCCAGTAGCGAGCAGTAGAGGGCCCC
Source organism: Mustela nigripes (assembly GCF_022355385.1). Taxonomy (NCBI): domain Eukaryota; kingdom Metazoa; phylum Chordata; class Mammalia; order Carnivora; family Mustelidae; genus Mustela; species Mustela nigripes. Next base: position 4,811,396 of record NC_081573.1, read on the forward strand.
ATGGATGCTTGACTTTTTCTTTTCTTTTTTTTTTTTTAAGATTTTATTTATTTATTTGACAAACAGATTACAAATAGGCAGAGAGGCAGGCAGAGAGAGAGAAGGTGAAGCAGGCTCCCCGCTGAGAAGAGAGCCCAATGCGGGGATTGAACCCAGGACCCTGGGATCATGACCAGAGCCGAAGGCAGAGGCTTTAACCCACTGAGCCACCCAGGTGCCCCGATGTTTGACTTATTTGTGCCTCAGTTTCTTCATCTGTAAAACAGGAATAATAGCACTTACTTCATGGTCACTGAGAAGGGTAAATGAGTTTGTGCATGTGCATTTAGAACAAAGCCAGGCAAACAGTAAGTGCCCAATAAATGTTAGCTATTAAGATCATTATGCTACATCTAGCCTCCCTGCCTAGAACAGAGGTTGGCAAAATACAGCTGGGGGCGAAAGCCTTTTGCCAGCCCCCTGTTTTATAAATAAAGTTTTATTAGAACAATAATAATTTACATATTGTCTTCCACACACAAGGTTTAGAGCAGCAGGTCTCAACTCAGGCTGCACATTCGAATCCCCTAGAGAGCTTTTAAGACATTCTAGAAGCCCGGGCAGTGGCCAAGAAAATTAGAATATCAGGTGTGGGGCCTGAGTATCAGTAATTTTAAAGCTCTAGTTGAAAGCAGTAGCTAAAGCTCTCACCTTTTAAAAAGGTGATTTTTGGGGCGCCTGGGTGGCTCAGTGGGTTAAGCTGCTGCCTTCGGCTCAGGTCATGATCTCAGGGTCCTGGGATCGAGCCCTGCGTCAGGCTCTCTGCTCAGCGGGGGGCCTGCTTCCTCCTCTCTCTCTGCCTGTCTCTCTGCCTACTTGTGATCTCTGTCAAATAAATAAATTTTTTAAAAAGGTTATTTTTGTATTTTGAGAAAATTCCAGTAGTTATAAAAGTTGCAAGAATAGTACCGTGAACACCTATACATCATTTGTTCACCTTAACACATTGCCTCGTTCGTCCCGTGTGTGTAGCTTTTAAGAGTTAGTGACACTTCAACATTAATTTCTTCAATGAAGGATCTCCTGAGAACAAGGAAAGGTATTTTCTGGCACTATGAGTGGACCTAGGAAATTTAATGCCAGCTCCATACTATCCGATATCCAGTCCTCAAATTTCTCCAATGGTCACAGTCATGGCTTTCATCACTACCTTTCTTCCAATCCTTGATCTGCTCTGGGATCATGCACTTCATTCGTTTCTCTTTATGACACTGACATTTTTGAAGACCCCTGGCCAGCCATTTTACCAACTATTATTGTATCATTTGGGGCTTGGTCATGTTGGTGCGGAGAACTCAAGTGGCTGACGTAGCTGCTTGGTCTCCGGCCTCTCCAGAGGTCAAGCTGCTACCATGTGACACTCTTTTTGGTAGGCTCCATGCCCAATGTGGGGCTTGAACTCACGACCCTGGGAGTGGGTCGCATGCTGTACTAACGAGCCAGCCAGGCATCCCCAGAAAGACATCCTTCCCAGGCAGGATATTCCAGGGACTTAGAGGAACCAGACCTTTTTTTTTTAATGTGCAGGGTTTGGACAAACCAGACCTGCTGAGTTAACCCTTTACTGCATAACATAAATGAGAACAAATACTATGGAAAAAATACCGCAGGGGCCAGGGGATGGGGGTACTAGGAGTAGGGTGGGGGCCGCAGTATGAAGTCAAGCAGCCAAAGGGATGTCACCGACAAGTTGGCATGTGAGCAGACCTGAAGGATAGGGGGAAGCCTCAGGAAGCAGCTGGGGTAGAAGACTGCAGGCAGAAAGAACAGCTAGAACACATTTCTGAGATGGGCCTATGTTTGGCATATTCACAGAACCTCAAGGAAGCCAGGGAGGCTGGAGTGCAGAGAGGGAGAGATGTGGAAGATGAGGTCCTAGAGGTAAGGGGGCGGGGATGGGCAAGTGGGCTAGAGCCTTCCAGGCCATGGTGAGGACTTTTGGCTTCTATTCTGGGTCACATGGGAGGCCTCTGAGCAGAAGAAGGGGGATACAGGTGAGCTTACTGTGGTTCTAAGAGCATACCTCTGGTTGTGGAGAAGAGATTTGAGCAGGACATGGGGGAGCCTGGCAGACCAGCAAGAAGCTGCTGTGGTGTCCCAGGCAAGACATGATCATGGCTAGAACAGGATGGTAGCTGGGGAAGGGTTGAGAGGGAGATCATATTCCTGGATCTGTCTTGAATATATATTTTTAAAGATTTTATTTATTTATCTGAGTGAGAGCATAAGAGGTGGAGAGGGGCAAAGGGAGAAGGAGAAGCAGACCCCCAGCTGAGTAGGGAGCCCAATGCGGGGCTCGATCCCAGGACCCTGGGATCATAACCTGAGCCGAAGGCAGACGCTTAACCAACTGAGCCACCCAGGCGCCCTATCTTGGATATTGAACAGACAGGTTTTGTTCATATAACATGCATGTTGACAGACTGCATGCAGGGTGTGAGGAAAAAGGAGGCAAAGCACCAAGGACTGGACTGAACAATTAGAATCAGACACCTCCCATCTCCTAAGGTGGAGAAGACTCGAGGGTTGGGAGTAGGCTTGGAGGAATGTGTCAAGGTTCTGTTTTGGACTTAGTGATTATAAGATGCCCATCAGACCAGAGCAGAGTTCCTAAGTGGGTATTTGACTCCATGCATCTGGACTTCAGGGAGTGAGTGCTCAGGCAGTGAGCGGTCTAGGCTAGGGACATCGATGTGGGAGAAACTGGTGTACACAGAACAGTGCTGTCCGGTGGAGATACGATGTGAGGCACAAGTAGGAGTCACACGTAATTTTAAATTCTCTAGTAGCCGCGGGTTTAAAAAGGTAACAGAAACAGATGAAATTAATTTTAATATATTTTATTTAGCCCAATACCTAAATGACGTTTGCAACATCAAGCAACATAAAAATTATTGAGGTTTTTTTTTTTTTAGTTATTTTATTCAAACCATGTCTTCAAACTCCAACACGCATTTTATACTAACAGCAGACCTCGATTCAGAATAGCACATTTCGAGTACTCAATAGCCATGTGGGCTAGTGCCTGCCAATATTGGACAGTGCAGATCTAGGTAATATACAAAACCATGAAGCTGGATGAAATCAGCTGGATGAAGGAGTGAGTGTAGACAGGAGAGGAGAACAAGACAGAGGAAAGGAAGGGAGAGCTAACCAAAGTCTGTTCTACTACTTACCAGATCAGAAAACTGAGGCTAGAGGAAGGTGGATTGTCCTGGCCCCCACAGTGGATCAGAAGCTAGACATAAGACCACCCAGGCCACAACTTAAGTAATACCTGATCTTGTTACTCTTGGTGAATGAAAAGGGGTTTCCTCATCTCTTTGAAGCTGCAGATGGGGTGGGCTTGCTGGACACCTCCCACCCCACAAGGATATCTGTATCTCTCTCTCTCTCTTTCTCCTCAGATGGGCCTCTGCTAGAGGAGCTGGTGGCTCTCAGGGAGAGAGTGATCAAGGAACTCAAGAAAGGTTTAAAATCGTATGAACAGAAAGGTGCAGCATCTCTCTCCACCAAGCCCCTCCTCCCCTATTATCACTCAATTCCCTTCTCCCACTTTGTCTCCCAGACTCCTTGCTCACCTCCCCTGTGACTCAGTCTTCTCTGCCTCTCCCCAATATTCCTTGCTCTCATTTCCAGACACACTTCTCCCTCCCCTGGTCCCTTCCCATTAAATTCTCAAATTGCTTTCCCGACTTAACTCACTTCAGCTCTTTTCTCTTGCAGCCTGCCATCGCAAAATTTGCCGTGAGTCCTGGATTTATTTTCTGTCCCTCCCTTCTCTACCCTTCCGCACCTCTTTACCCTATCTCCCCCCAAATCAAGCTCCACCATCATCTACTCCATCTGGTGGCTCCCCCTCCCCAAAACTATAATATCTAGGGATATCTGATTTTTGAGGGCTCATGGAAGTGGTTGCAACCTGCAAAAAAGCATTTTGGGGGATGTCAGGATGGACAGACCAGGTCATAGAGCAAATAAACACCACATCTCAGTGGTTTAACAAAAGAAAGATTTCTCTCTTACTCAAATTCCTTTGAGAGTTGAGCTTTTCTTCCAAGTGGTAGCCCGGGGATATAGCCTGGACCTGTGTTGTGGCTTCTAAGCTAACTTTAGAAGGAAGAGAGAAGGGACACCTGGGTGGCTCAGTGGATTAAAGCCTCTGCCTTGGGCTCAGGTCATGATCTCAGGGTCCTGGGATCGAGCCCCACATTGGGTTCTCTGCTCCGCAGGGAGCCTGCTTCCCCCTCTCTCTCTCTCTGCCCACCTCTCTGCCTACTTGTGATCTCTCTTTCTGTCAAATAAATAAATAAAATCTTTAAAAAAAAAAAAAAAGGAAGAGAGAATAGGGAAAACTCCGACAGGAACTTATTTGTCACGGCCTAGAACTGGCTGCATCTGTCTGCCCAATTTCCATTGGCCAGAACTCTGGTCACATGGTTGCAACCTACTGCAAAGGAGCCTGGGAAATGGAGAGAGAGAGAAAGAGAGAAGAGAGCGTCAGGAAGAGGAGGAGACAGATTCATGAGCATCTACCCATTATCTGTCACAGGGGCCTGCAAAACGGGAATGTAGAAATGCAAGCATTCTGTTTGTGGACGTTTAATCTACAGATGCCTACAAATTAAATGATCTGTAGACACTCAATCAACAAATCTAACATTTGTGCAACTAATTAGATGTCTACAAGCAAATGCTGGACAACAGGACAACTGCAACTCAATTCAACTCTTCAATGATTCTATAAAAAATTTTTTCTTTAATTTTTAAGATCTTAATCTTAAGTCATCTCTATACCCAACTTGGGGCTCAAACTTACAACCCCAAGATCAAGAGTCACATGCTCCACTGACTGAGCCAAGCAGGTGCCCCTAAAAATTATTTTTAATGTGAATCAGGGCACTTTTACCATCTTCCTGTGCTGTACAGGGGACCTCCAAATTCAGGAGGGCCAAAGACTCCCATCTCTTTCCCCCCCGCCTTCCTGCCCCTTGCCAGTCCTCTGATACCTGCCTTTATCACACTTCTCCCTTCCCACCTTTCCAGGCTTGCTAAGAGAAGAAGTCTTAGACTGTTTACATTGCCAGAAGATCAGTCCCAGCTGCATTAAAAAAAAGTACTGTTTTGGTAAGTTCCTGCAGGTGAGGGAAGACAGGGGTGCATGAGAGATGAAGACAGCCATGACCCAGCAGATATGGGTTTTGAGATCGCCCACATATGGCCTTGAATCCTGCACTTACCACTTGCCTACAGTGTGATGCAGATGGTGCTTCCACATTCTGAAATTCACTTTCCGCCTCCTGTTAACTGGGAAGATTCTGCTGTAACTTTAAAATGCCTCTAATTCCTAGCAGGTGCTAGGAAAACATTTTCTTTTTTCACCAGTGCCACACCTGGGGAGTACAGAAGAATCTGCTGAATTTGTTCACTTATTCATTCATTCAGAGATTTTTTAAAAAGATTTTTAAATTTTTAAATGATCGCTACCCCCATCAGGGGGCTCAAACCTACAACCCTGAGATCAAGAGTTGCATGCTGCACTGACTAAGCCAGCCAGGTGACCCCAGATATTTTTTAAATGTAAATCCTTATAGCAGTGAGAATAGTACAGTGAACCCCCATATATCCATCAAGATTGAAAAATCATGTTGTTCCCTCTCTGTCACACTATTCCTATCACTCCTTTATTTCAGAAAAGTCTTCAAGTTCACCATCTCAAAGGCTCCCTGATCACACTCGCTAAAGTAGCACTTTTTATCAAATTATGTTGACAGTGGACATGCCTCCACATTTGGTTTACTTATTTATTGCCATGGTATTTTTTTAAGGTTATCTCTATACACAAACTCACCACTGCAAGATCAAGAGTCACGTTCTCTGCCAACTGAGGCAGTCAGGCACTCCATTCACTCGTTGCTTTTTTTTTTAAGATTTTATTTATTTAATTAGGGATGCCTGGGTGGCTCAGTGTGTTAAACCTCTGCCTTTGGCTCAGGTCATGATCTCAGGGTCCTGGGATCGAACCCCACATTGAGCCCAGCATCGGGGCTTCCCCCTCTCCCTCTGCCTGCCTCTGCCTACTTGTGATCTCTCTCTCTCTGTCAAATAAATACATGAAATCTAAAAAAAAAAAAAAGTTTAAAAAGATTTTATTAATTTATTTAGGCAGAGAGGCAGGCAGAGTGGGGGGGGGGGCAGGCTGCCCACTGAGCAGAGAGCCCAATATGGGGCTCAATCCCAGGACCCTGGGACCACGACCAGAGCAAAAGGCAGAGGCTTTAACCCACTGAGCCACCCAGGCGCCCCTGCCATGGTATTTTAAAAGAAATCAAGCGTTATGAGATTTCACCCGTACATAGTGTGTGCCTCTAAAAATAAGGACATTTCCTTTGGGCGCCTGGGTGGCTCAGTGGGTTAAGCCGCTGCCTTCGGCTCAGGTCATGATCTCAGGGTCCTGGGATCGAGTCCCGCATGGGGCTCTCTGCTCAGCGGGGAGCCTGCTTCCTCCTCTCTCTCTGCCTGCCTCTCCGACTACTTGTGATTTCTCTCTGTCAAATAAATAAATAAAATCTTTAAAAAATAAAAAAAATAAAAAATAAAAAAATAAGGACATTTCCTATGTAACCACACTGCCATTCTCACACCAAAAAAACCTAGCAACAATTCTTCAATATCAAGTAATTCTAAGCCCTTTTGCAACTTCCCTAATTGTCCGTGGAATATATTTCACAGCTGATTCATTCAAACCAGGACCCAATTATAGGACTTCGCATATAATTCAACTGTAGGGTTTTCCCCACTTTTTTTCATCTAGAAGAGTCATTAGTTCCTTCCTCCCCCTCCATGACACTGACTAGCTGCAAAAAAGGAATTTGTCCATTGGCTCCTTTAGGACGGTGGTTAACTACAACATATTTTGAGGACCCCATTATGCTCCCAAACTGAGGATCAGCAGAAGGGAAGACAAATGTCTCATATTGCCTGCATTTTAATGGGGTGAAGGGTTAACGAGGGTTTCTCTTAGCGCTGCTGACAGCTGCGGCTGGACAGTCTTTGTTATAAGGGCTGTCCTGTGTATTGCAGGATGGTTCAGTAGCACCCCTAGCCTCTACCCCACTAAATGCCAGTACTACTCCCCTTGCCAAAGTCAGGACAATCATTTCTAGTCTCCAGACCTTTCCAAATATCCCGTGGGAGACATAATTGTCTCCAGCTGAGAACCACTGTCAGACAATTACATGAAGGAATAAATGGACTGATTCTAGATAGCAAGTGTGTTCTAATGAAAACAAAACAGGAAAATTTGATAGAAAGTGCCTGGGAGAAAGGGAGGGACGGAGCTACTTTAGAGAGTGCAGGCAGCGGGACATCTCTAAAGAAATGGTGTTTGGGATCTAGAGGGAGTGAGCAAGTAAGGAACAGTGACAGAGGGAACAGCTAGTGCAAGGATCCAACATGGTTGAGCAACAAGAGGGAGGCTAGTGTGGCCAGAGCCAAATGAATGAAGAAGGGCATAGTAGCTAGCAAGTCACATGGTGACCAGATTGTGCAAAGCCTGGTGGACCGTGATGAGGATTTAGGTCTTTATTTTGAGTTAGAGGCCAGCTTAGGGGAGGCTCTGCGGAAAGAGGTACTGGAGAGGGCTTAGGTGTTGACAGGCGCCCTCTGGCTGCCAGGTGGGGGACTGTAGGGCAAGGAGAACCCCGAGAGAGAGCTGATAGGGGGCTGGACCAGGTTGGTAGCCCACGAGATGGATCCAGGACGTGGATCAGACTCTGGATACATTCTGAAGGTGGAGCCAAGAGGCTCTGCTGACAGAATGAAAGAGTCGGGGGGAGGGGACGACTTGAAGATGCCGAATGGAACTCTCAAGGATCTTCAGGGTCCCCAGCTAAGATGCAGGTTTACTTGTCTTGAGACTGTCAGAATATTACATCTGGTGTTCACCGGCAGTCGAAGGATCCACGTCCACCCCCCACCCCCTAGCCGCTGAGTCATATTTAGCGCTGAGCTCTTCGCTGTCACTGGGATGTGCTGTGTAGACTGCCAGTGCCACGACGGCAGAGTTGTTTGCCAGTGGAGCTCGTAGAAGTATGCAGCACACCTAAAACAGTGCCTGGGACACAGAGTTTGAGGAATGGAGGAATGCACTCAGACTCCAGGAGAGAGGGCAGCAGACAGGTAGGGAGGAGGGAGAGAGAGGCTGAGGTTGCTGGGTGAGCAGGTGGGAGTGGGTGCAAAGCCAAGGAAGGGGAGGTGACTTGGAAATCAGATTTGTCTCCCCCACCTCACCAGTTGATGCGCAGCCCCGCGTGGCTCTGCAGTACCAGAAGGAGGAGGAGAGCCTGCAGGATAGAGGTGCCATCATTTCCATTTTTCTCGCTCTTCTTTCCTTCGGGGTCATCGTGGCTGCGTGAGTCATCTCCGCCCTCTCCTGAGGCTTCCAAATGCACCACTGGGCCCCACAAAAATGCCCCTGCCCTGTATTGGTCCCTGTGTCATTTGGGAATCTCCTCCTCACTGACTTTGTGTCTCTCCTCCTTTCTCTCCATCTCTTCTCCTACCCACCCTCATCTCTATCTCTCTGTCCATCTCTCCTTCTCTCACACCTCCTCTTCCTCTCACCCCTGGACCACCTTTTATCTTTCCTGGGTCCTCAGCACTTTTGCCTCTCTGGATCTCTTCCTCCATAAAATGTAAATATAATTATAAATACAAATATAAATATAAATACAAATATATATATAATTGTATTTCATGCATGTGCCATGGTATGAAGACAGATGTCATCAGAGCTGAATTCATTATTATATATTCTTCTTCACCATCATCGTTATATTAATTTATTCTGTTCTGCTTTCCAAAGTGGTTAAAATGAAAATATTTCCATGGGTCCCAAGCACTGAACCCAGGGTGCGAGGGGGGAAGTGGACCTCACCCTCCTCTTTGCCCTTCTGAGGGACTCTCCCACCTCTGCCTACCTGTCGCCCCACCAGCTTCTCTCCTCTCCTCTCCTCTCTTCCCCCTTTTCTGTCATCTCTGCTTCCTCCACCTACCCCTCAACCTCCCTTCCCACTGCCTAGTGGTGAGTCAAATCAGCACTCAGCACAATGAATGTCTGCTCCCACTGTGAGCTTGTTCGGTCTGTGTCCCCTTCTTTCTCCCTCTCTCTGCCTCTCCCACTGGGCTTTCTCCTCCCCTCCCTGTCCCCATCTCAATCCTGGGGTCCCCCATACCCCAGGTTGAATCCCTCCCACCTCCCCTCTCTTTCTCCAGTACCTTCCCCATTGCTCTTTCCCACTCCCCCATGTTCAAACCCCTTCATCACCACCCCAGTCTTTACTAGGTCTTCATTTCTGTCTTGAATCTTGTTTTTCTCTCCCTAAGCCTCTTGCCCAAGGTCTGTCTCACTCCTTGGTCTCTTTGGCATCCTTGGCATTCCTTGGCTCATGGCTTCCCTCCAATCTCTGCCCACCCACCTCCCATCTTCAGATGGATTTTTCCTCTGCGACACCTTCTCCTATGAGGACACCCGGCTTTGAATGTAGGATCCATCCTAAATCCTAAATGATCTTAATTACATCCACCAAGACCCAATTTCCAAACAAGGTCACATTTGCAGGTCCTGGGGATTAGGACTTGGATAACGCGGGCGGGGTGGGGTGGGGTGGGGAGATGGACACAGTTCAATTCAGCACATTTACTTCTCTCTCTTCCTCATTTCCTTCTCTTTCTTTCTCTTCTCCATGAGTCTCTTGCCTTATGTCTATGTCTTTCAGAGTCTCCTTCAGACTTTCCCACTCTTTCTGTTTTCACGTTTTACCCTCACTCCCAGTCCCAGATTTTCTCTCCTCCTCATTCATGTACCAACACTGAATGGCTGGGAACCCTGGAAATCTGCCCAGATACCCGTGATGTCACAGGCTGGAACAAATAAGGCTGATGATTGGAGGGTGACATGGAGGGACCTGGAGGGACCTGAAGTTCTCTTTGTAACCTCCAGGCTTTTTCTCTCTGACCAGGGCTATTACGTACAGGCAAAACCGAAAACTCCTGCTGCAGTAGGGTGGTGGTTTGGGGTTCTGTAAGGGGAAAGGAAAAGAAGTTTAATAAAGTCTATGACAAATTCCTTGATGTCTCTGTCAGTTTCTGGAGGGCCCTCCTCCCAGTTGGGTGTCAAGGGTTGGGACGAGGTCTCACTCATCCATAGGTACCAATGATCCTACATCAAAGTAGAAGTGATTTGGATCTTCAAGAGGAATAGACAACTTGCGATGAGAGCTTGAAAGGACAGCCATTCCTTCTTTGAGGAGGAATGCATCCTAAAGGAGATGACACCATAGACCCTCAAGGATGGTGTGACAGAAGAACAGCAGTAGTTAATGCAGAAAATACAGGTTTCCCTCCCTATCTGAACTAAATTTTCACTCTGCTGTGTTCCTGAATAGATTCATATACATTGTCATGTAAATCGTTTGCTGTCTGAACTCTTGCTACCTGCTAACCCAAAGTAGGAAGCAAATAAATTTAGATGACTGGTATCCTTATGTTTCTGAACTTGCTAGAAAAACTATTGCTACCTCATTCAGGATCTGGATAATGAAGATGTTTGGTGGGAAGAATATGCATTGATAAGAAAAACGAAATTTACTGCAGATTCGGTGCCATGCACAAGGCTTGACCCAGAGCAGGCAGGCACTCAGTAAATATTTGTTGAATAAATGAGGATGATGGTGTTGTAGGAAGGGGAGGAAGCCTGCAAAAGAGATACTGATCCATACATTGAGGTCCTTTAAACGTCAGGGAAAGGAGCTTGGTGGTTTTTCCCAGGGATTGAAACCCCAAATACTGATGGGTCCAGGAATATAAAGTGAACCGCATCCATGGAGGATAGAAAGTACCCAGCTCCATTCTATTGCAGTCACAGTGAAATAACAGCCCAGTGTTTTCAGATCTTCAGAGTTTTCAAGAGTCCCCAGAAATTCAGATTTTTAAAAAATATAATTGCCATCATTGTAAGGTGACAGGAGAAACCTCTGAGGCTGAGTGCTGCCCATATTTTTTATGCTAGAGACTATTGGTAAATGAAGCTTTAAGTGTAGCTAGAGCTCGCTGGACTCTCTAACTACATTTCCCAGAATCCTCTCCACCTACAACTTGCGTCCGTTGCCATAGATACTACCGAGCCCCATTAAAGCTAGCGGGGTATGCACTTGAAGAGCTCGACTCCAGCCATCCGTTGCCAAAATACCAATCTCGCTTATGCGCAGTAAGGAGCGCTTAGACTAGGGCAGTTCGGGAAAGAAGGAGCAGAGGCTGCAACCCAGAGGATTGTGGAAATTAGGTAGTTTCCAGGATCCCCCACATCCCCCTCCCACGCAGGCGCCCTTCTGTGGAGGCAACGGGATGCTGTCGCCCTGGTGACGTCACTCCTGGCAGGCATGACGTCACCCTCACTAAGCGCGCTAGCTGGGAGGCAAGGCTACACCAGGCAAGTCAAAGCAGCCCGACTTCAAGTTCACTTCTTCTTTTTTTTTTTTTAACCTTTTTTTTTTTTTTAAGATTTTATTTATTTATTTGACAGAGAGAGAGATAGCCACAGAGGGAATGCAAGCAGGGGGAGTGGGAGAGGGAAAAGCAGACTCCCTGAGGGGTGTGGAGCCCGCTGGAGGGCTCCATCCCAGGATCCTGGGATCATGACCCCAGCGGAAGGTGGAGACGCCCAACGACTGTGCCACCCAGGCGCCCTTTCACGCTCACTTTTTTTTTTTTTTATTTGACACAGAGAGGGAGAGATCACAAGTAGGCAGAGAGACAGGCAGAGAGAGAGGGGTAAGCAGGCTCTCCGCCGAGCAGAGAGCCTGACGCAGGACTCAATCCCAGGACCCCGAGATCATGACCCAAGCCGAAGTCAGAGGCCCAACCCACTGAGCCACCCAGGTGCCCACGCTCACTTCTTAAGCTGATCCAAACCCATTCCGGTGAAGGCCTGGGGGTCGTAAGTTGGTGGCCCTAAGGTGCTTTTAGCTTGGGTAACAGTGTTTGGTTTTGTAAATGTCTTCCTGCTACAAGTCCAGCTACTCCCTTAACTTTCTGTGAATTTACTGGGAAGCAGTGCACAATAAACAGATAATTAAGATGTGCAGAAATAGTAGTGTGATGAATGCTCCCAGAGAGCACAATCTGGGGCAGGAGAGACAGTTACCAAATAATTAGAATATAATGATAATATCAGCGTTAGGTTCAGGTGGAACTCGGGAAGGGAGAGGAGTTGCTCCAGCTGGGCTGGGTGGGTGTAGGGGAAAGTTTCCTATAGGAATGGCTGCAAGCGCTAGTGGCAAGAAATGGAGTTTTCCAAGAGCAACAGAGGAAAAGAACATTCCAGACAGAGGAAAAAGCACGTAGGAAGGTCAAGAGGGGGGAAATATTAATAACTTTTAAAAATAGTATTTGGGGCGCCTGGGTGGCTCAGTGGGTTAAGCCACTGCCTTCGGCTCAGGTCATGATCTCAGGGTCCTGGGATCGAGTCCCACATCGGGCTCTCTGCTCTGCGGGGAGCCTGCTTCTTCCTCTCTCTCTCTGCCTGCCTCTCTGCCTACTTGTGATCTCTCTGTGTCAAATAAATAAATAAAATCTAAAAAATAAATAAATAAAAATAAAAATAGTATTTAATGTCAATAATATTGATAGCAAACAGAAGGTGGTGTTTTCTGTACCATACTGTTTTAATGCCTTTAGTCATATCAACCTAGTCAAATGTCATTTATTAGTGTATCTATTATCTTTTATTTTTATTAGTGTATCTATTATCTATTATCTATTAGTGTATCTATTATCTCCCCATGTACAATGAGGATATGGAGGTATAGAGAGGTTAATGACTTTCAGTGAATAAGTAGGAGTAATCATTATTCTGTGTGGCCCTTGCTAATGGATTCTACTTGCAAAGCACTGTGCCATTTGTCTTCTATAGAACATCAAATCCTATTGGAGCAGGATCCTACCCTTTTGAGCTCATTTAACTTTAATTACTTCTCCAAATACCCTATCTCCAAATAAAGTCTCTTTGAGGGTTAGGGCTTCAAAACATCAATTTGGGGGATAACAGACATTCAATCCATAGCACTTTTCTACACCCACACTTGCATGCCAGACTCAAAAAGCTACTTAAATCTCTTTCTCTGACTCTAGGCTTCCATACACTCTGTTCCCTCTGCGTCCAATAGCCCATCTCGTTCTGTGCCTTCACTGGTCACATTTATGTCTCTTAGTCTGTTGGTTCTTATCTTCCAACCTACAGCCAAGGTGAGACCTCCTCCAAAAGTCATCCCTGATTGCCCAGAGCGGGTTAGAGGTCGTCCTCTGTGCTCATACGATGCCCTGGGCTACCCCCATCAAGCACAAAATATCACACTAGGGCCAACTGCCTGTAACCATGAAATTATCATGTACCCTAATCCTAGCAATAGTGATTGGCCCAAGGGGTGGGCCCAAGAACCAAGAAGGACCAATCAGAACCCCTCCCTGGGATTACTATATGAATTCAGTTGCACCCATGCTATTGGCTTCAGCCAATGAGATGTGGATGAAAGTGACATATGTCACTGATCTCATTCAACTTGCATGACTATCCAGAGAGGAAGGAGGATTTAAGTAACCCATACAAGACCCACAGTTGGTCAAGGACAGTAGCAGGACTAATGTCCTTATAAAAAAGAGGAAGAAACACCAGAGTTCTCTCTCCACATGATCCTGTACCAAGGAAAAACCATGTGATGATGTATCCAGAAGGTGGCCATCTCCAAGCAAGGAAGAGAGTTCTCACCAGAAATCAACCATGCTGGCTGCAGGATCTAGGAGTTCCAGGCTGCAGAACTGAGAGAAAAGTAGGTTTAGTTTATGGTATTTTATTATGGCCACCCGAGCTGATTAAGATAGAGTGCCATGGGCCACCTGCGTGGCTTAGTCATTAAGCGGCTGCCTTTGGCTCAGGTCATGATCCTAGAGTCCTGGGATTGAGCCCCACATCGGGCTCCCTGTGAAGTGGGAAGCCTGCTTCTCCCTTTCCGACTCCCCCTGCTTGTGTTCCCTCTCTCGCTGTCTGTCTCTCTCTCTCTCTGTCAAATAAATAAATAAAATCTTTAAAAAAAATTTTTTTAAAGAGCATCATGAAGTGAAGGCTGTCTTCAGGCTCACTGGGCTTCAGGTACCAGGCTAAGACCTGGACACTTTGCTGAGGGCAGTGCCAAGCCAGAGGAAGGACTGGATCTGCTTTGGGTACAAAAAGACCATTCTGGGTTGGGGGTCGTGGGCTCCTGGGTGGTGCAGTCAGATAAGCATCTGACTCTTGATTTGGGCTCAGGTTGTGATCCCATGGATTATGAGATCGAGCCCCATGTCAGGCTCTGAGCTCAGCACAGAGTCTGCTTGGAATTTTTTATCCCTGTCCCTCTGCCCCTCCCCAAGCTTGTGCACGCTCGCTCGCTCTCTCTCCCTCCCTCAAATAAGTAAATATTTAAAAAGAAAGAAAGAAAGACACTTCTGGGGTGGGGGGGACAGACAATAGGGGAGACACTATCGGCCAGGAGGTTTGAGATGAGATCGCAGTGAGGTTGTAGGGTGAGGACAAGATTTGAGCCATGGCCAAGTTCATGGGCATGGAGAGGGCAGCAGACCTGGGGAGCCTGAGGGTGAGAAGAGGGACTTCCCTGGACCCACTGTCGCTGGCTGGATCATTGAGCCTTGGGGTTGCAAAGGTCTCCCTAGGGCTGTTGGACACATCTTCCCAGGGTAGCTGTATGAGTTAATTAAGCTAATAAAGCCCACTGCATTTTGTCATTAAGTGACAGCTGGTCTTTTTCAGTTTGACAGTGGTTCATCTAGGTTTTACTCATGTGTATACATAGATTTTACATCTTTATAAATATGAAAGATATATAACTTTGTGATTTTTCTTCTTTTAATGTTCATTCACAAGTATTTCCCCAGTTATTGTGTCCTGATCATAATCATTTCAGGCTCAATAACATTTCATAGGTCGGATATACCATTGTTTATTTAACCAATCCCCTGAGTTCATATAACTGAAAATAACTATTTGTTATTTGGTTTCTGATTGGAGATTCCCCACCACCCCAGTGACAATTCAGGGAGTTAGGCTTCTTCCGTTTTCAACATAGGACTTCCAGGGTCATAGTCTTCATCTACAGCCACAGAAGGGAAAAGACTGTGGGAGGTGACAAGTGAGAGGTTTCAATGGGCCAGGTCTGGGTTTGGCATGCATGTTCACTTCTCTCATTTTATTGGATAGAACTTAGTCATGTGGCCACCCCAGATTACAAGGGAGGCTGGAAAATGTAGTCTAGCTGTGTGCAGAGAAAATAGGGGAAAGACTGAAGAAGCGCTATCTGCCTCACATTACCCCCAATGAGGGATTACAGAGAAGAAAACCTCGTAGACAGTGGAAGAGAACTGCCCCAGATCACAAAGAGATTACAATCTGTAGGGCAAATATGGCACTAAAATCCAAATAGCCCCTTTTTTCATTAGATTTTTCATCACTCTTCTTTGAAAAGCAAAAACCTATGGGATTTTATTAATCTTGTACCCAGTAATTTTATATAATTATGTTGTGGCTTATCTTAGTGTTTCTTTTGATTCTCTGACTTCCAAGATAAAAATCATATCACATTTAAAGAAGGATGAAAACCCAGACTTCTCCGTTCAGATGATACCTTTTCTTTCTCTCGTCTAACTACACTGATAGTTCTTCCAAAAGTGGTCATGCTAGACAGTTTGTTTTGTTTGGACTGACAGTTTGTTCTGACTTTAATGGTGAATCTTTTGGTTTTTAGCATTAAGCCTGATTTGGGGTTTTAATGATATGCATACAATTAAAAACAAGAGAGAGGCAAGTAACTCCTTAAGATTTTTGTCATTATTGAGGCACCTAGGTGGCTCAGTTGGTTAAGCAACTGCCTTTGGCTCAAGTCATGATCTCAAGGTCCTGCAATGGGGCCTGGGTTGGGCTCCCTGCTCAGTGGGGGTTCTGCTTCTCCCTCTCCCTCTGCCCCCCCACCACCCCCACTAGTGCTCCCTCTCTCAAATAAATAAAATTGTCATTACTATTCAAGATGGGCCTATTTTTTTAAAGATTTTATTTTATTTATTTAACAGAGATCACAAGTAGGCATAGAGGCAGGCAGAGAGAGAGAGGAAGAAGTCGACTCCCTGCTGAGCAGAGAGCCCAATGCTGGGTTCAATCCCAGGACCCTGGGATCATGACCTGAGCCGAAGGCAGAGGTTTTAACCCAATGAGCCACCCAGGCGCCCCAAGATGGGCCTATTCTTAAATATATTAAGTTTATGTAGACATGGCTTATTACTGGAGGTTCTCAAAACCCTTTTCATAGCCATGGATGTGATGGCATTACTTTGATATATCAATTAGCAAATTCTGTGATAGCCCAATATCAAACCATCCTTGCATTCCTGGACATATACCTCCCAGCTCCCACTACAGGGGTCTGTTTCCCTTACCATACCACCCTTTAAGAGGTGGTGAAACTGAGGCAAACAGGAAGCAGATGCCCAGGGATAGCAAGTAATTAAGTGACAGAGGCTCAATTCATTCACCATCAATTTAGATGGGGCCAACTTCTTTGTGTCCTGTGGACTTCAACTACAGGGGTAACTTTGTTAGATGGGTTAAATGGGCTATGATGTGCCCTCCTGTGAAGGGCAGCGAAAAGACTGGCTAAAATGGGTGTGTTCGCTGTGTCTCTACAGCCAGACATTTCTCAATACCAGGTTCCCTCCTGCCCCACATCGTTCTCCCAGACTCCATTTCCCAACATTCCCCGGCTATAGAGACCTGAGGCCGGGAGGAGCGTGAGCCCGCTATGACTTCTGGAAAATGTAGTCCTGCTGCGAAGTCGCGTCGGGGCTTGATAGTACCGAGACAACTACCGCGCAGGCGCATTCCACGGCCCGCCAGAGGGAGGGAAGGCCTGGCCACTTTCCGCAACCCGCGGAGGCGCACAGGTGAGTCCCGACCTACCGGCGGGAGCGGGTGGGTGCGGGCCGAGCGGGACAGGCTGGTGGGTGCTCAGGACGGCGGGCCCGAGTCCTGCCTGGGGGCACGCTGTGCGGTGTCCCGCCCCCTCCTATCTCTCGCGAGGCGGCCCCAGAGCGCCGCTGCCAGCCCGAGGATCTCAACGCGCAGGAATTGGGCGCCTGCTGTTTGCCAGGAGTCAGCGAGCGCGGAACTGTGCGATCTCCCAGGAGGGAGACTGTGCGTTTCCATACTTCGCTGGTGAAGAAACAGACTAGGCGGCTTCTCGCAGGTCCCAGTGGTCGGCCTGGGGTGTTTGCCCCGAAAGCCCACCGCGTACTCTGCACAGTCACGCCCACGGTCTCTGTCCTTATCCTGAGAATGCCACCCTTTTTCTGGGTCTCTAATCGCTCTGTGTTCTCCCCCCACCCTCCCAAACCCCTTTCAGTCCCTCTTTCTGTGTGTCTGCGCGCCCCTCTTCCGAGTCTGTGTCTGTTTCTAAAAACAGGGCCATTATCTTCCAAGACCACAGGACCATGATCACACAGCAGGACAGTAACATCGATAAAAACTATTAGCTAATCTGCAGACCCTCAGATTTTGCTAACTGTCCCAGTAATGTACTTAATGGCAAAAGCAAAGCCCACACCACACACTGGGTAAGTTGTTAGCGCCCTTTAGTCTCCGTGAACCAGACGCAGTTCCTCAGTCTTTCTTTGATTTTGATGATCTTGGCATTTCTGAAGATTACAGACCAGGTACTTCTAGAATGTCCTTGGTCTGGATATGTTCGGTGTTTCCTCTCTATTAGATTTAGGTTTGGCGGGAATACCTAAATTCAGGGTGATGCAGTGTCTCATCAGAGCAGGAGCCCGTCATGTTTGCCCATCACAGGTCATGTGCGTCTTGATCACTTGGCTGCGGTGGTGTCCGCCAGGCATTTCTGCTCTAAAGTTACCTTCTTTTTGTGATTATTTAGTAACTTACGAGGACATAGGGGAGAGTCTGTAAGACTTTCCTTCTCATTTCCTCATCAGAATTTCGCCCACTGCTTTCAGCCTTCAGCTGCTGGCGTTCCTCTGTAACTGGAAACAGGTGCGAGGCTGTGTCTTATTTCTGGGCTGTTTTAGTTTCCTGTTGCTGCTGTAACAAGTGACCACAAACTTGGTGGCTTTAAACAGCACGAATGTGTTCTCTTACAGTTCGGGAGGTCAGAAGTCTGCAGTGGGTTTTACCATGCTGAAATCAAGGTGTCAACAGAGTGGTGCTCCCTTGTGGGCTCTAGGGGACAATCTGTTTCCTTGCCATATTCCCGCAGCTTCTAGAAGCTGCTTGTTTCTTAGATGAGGCCTCTTCCAGCTTCAAAGCCAGAGAGACAGTGTCTTCTCTCTCTGACTCTGCTCCTCTTTACTTCCCTCACTTGGCCTTCTCCTCCCAATCAAATACCCCCCTGCCTCCCTCTTCTAAGGACACTTATGATTGCATTTAGGCCCCACCAGATAATCCAGGATAATCTTCCTATTTAGAGGCACTTAACTTAATCACATCACAGGTTCATCGCACAAGATACAAGAATGGGGCCATTGCTCCACCAACCATCTGGCCTATATCCAGGCCTGTCTCCCCCACCAGGTGGGGAGCCCCTTTAGGGCAGAGCCTCATCTCGCTCGTTATTATGTCCTCAGATGAGCCTGTCACTCTCACATGAGTCTCAGAGCATATCTGATGAATAAACAGAAGTGACCATAGTCCAAATTCTTCTTTGGCAGAGTTTTTTGTTTGTTTGTTTTTTGGGAGGTTTTTTGCAGGGACTTTTGAACTTTATTTCAACAGGTGGGACATTTCTTCAAACAACATCTTAAGAGAGATCAGGATCCTTATGCTGGATTTGTAAGGCAAATAGAAGGAGCTCTGTAAGGGCACCTGAGTGGCTCATTTGGACTCTTGATCTCAGCTCAGGTCTTGATCTCAGAGTTCAAGAACTGCATTGGACTCTACACCTTTTTTTTTTTCCCTTAAAGAAGGAGCTCTGCAAAAAAGGGTAGATCCATGCCACAGAATACTATTCAGACATAAAAAGAAATGAAAACTTGGGTGCCTGGGTGGCTCAGTGGGTTAAGCCTCTGCCTTCGGCTCAGGTCATGATCTAAGGGTCCTCGATCAAGTCCCGCATCAGACTCTCTGCTTGGCAGGGAGCCTGCTTCCTCCTCTCTCTCTCCCTGCCTCTCTGCCTACTTGTGATCTCTCTCTGTCAAATAAATAAATAAAATCTTTAAAAGAAAAAAAGGAATGAAAACTTGATACGTAGTGGAACATGAATGAATCTGGAACACAGTATGCTAAATGAAAGAGGCCGAATACAAAAAGCCACATATTATATGATTCCATTCATAGGAAAGGTCCATAATAGGCAAATCCATTAAGACAGAAAGATGAGGGGCGCCTGGGTGGCTCAGTGGGTTAAAGCCTCTGCCTTCTGCTCAGGTCATGACCTTAGAGTCCTGGGATCGAGCCCCGCATTGGGATCTCTGCTCGGTGGGGAGCCTGCTTCCCTCTCTCTCTCTCTGCCTGCCTCTCCGACTACTTGTGATCTCTCTCTGTGTCAAATAAATAAATAAAATCTTAAAAAAAAAAAAAAGAAAGAAAGAAAGAAAGATGAGGGGTGCCTGGGTGGCGCAGTCAGTTGAGTGATTGGTTTCAGCTCAGGTGGTGATCTCAAGGTCATGGGATTGAGCTCCGAGTCAGGCTCTGCGCTCAGTGCGGAGTCTGCTTAGGATTCTGTCCCTCTCCCTCTACCCCTAACCCCTCAGTAAAATAAATAAACCAATCTTTTCTAAAAAAAGAAAGAAAGACGAGTAGTTTTCAGGGGCTGGCATTGGAGGGCTGGGACAGAACGGGGAGATTTGGGAGTGACTGGTTAACGTTTCCTTTTAGGGCAATGATGAAAATGTTATGGAACCAGATTGTAATGATGGTTGCACAACATTGTGAACATCCTAAATGCCACTGAACTGTGTCATTTAAAGTGATTAAAGTGGGGACACCTGAGTGGCTCAGTTGGTTAAGCGTCTGCCTTCGGCTCAGGTCCTGAACCTGGGGTCTTGGGATTGAGTCCTGCATCAGGCTCCTTGCTCAGTGGGGTGCCTGCTTCTCCCTCTGCCTGTTGCTCCTTCTGGTTCTGCTCAACAAACAAACAAATAAATAAATAAATATAAATTTTTAATAAGTATTAACAACAAATAAATAAAATATTTTTTTAAAAAATGAAGTGGTTAAGATGTTATGTTACATGTTATATGCATTTAACCACAAGGAAAAATAAAAGTAAGAATGAAAAGATGGCTTAGCTCCGCAGCCAGACTTCTGGTTATGAGTCCCAGTCTGACACTTGAAATCTCTGACCTTGAGCAAGGGCATTGACCTCTTGTTCTTCTATTTCCTTCTCTCGGGATAATTCTAGTGTCGTCTTTTGGAGCTGTTATGTGGGTGCAGTGAGCCGAGGTGCCTGATTGCTACCAGTTGTTAGTATAAAGGGTCCCCTCTGTTATGAGGCATCTTTGGGAAAACGTTTATCTGTCTGTCTGGGCCAGAACTGACCCTCTCTGTGCTCCAGTCTCCTCCTCCAGCTCTGCAGACTCAGGCCTGGTCTTTTCTCCTGGAGACACATGCCCAGGACCCTGCAAGGGCCACAGGACCCTGATGGCTGAGGACCAGGTGAGTTCGGGCTTCCCCATCCCCAGGATGATTTTGTGGACCCCAGAGGGCCATCACATCTCTGTCTATTGGCTGAAGATTTCTCCCCCTGCCAGGCATGGGGAAGAGACTATGGTGGGAGGGGTTCTGGGCCTGGGAAGTGCTGGGAGGAGAAGAGAAGGAAGGGCAGGATGCCCTGAGCTGGGACTTTATGACCCGTTCTAAAAACCACTCTAATGCTCAGCTGACTTTGAGTTGCCAAAAGAGGTGGGCAGTGGATGGTTTTGCTTCACTCTAGAGCCTTATCCTTGGAGTCAGGGATGAGGATTAGGATCCCAGTGCAGGTCTGGGATGGGGTGCCACTTAGTTATCACTCTTACACACGTCTTGATTTTTAAAAAAGTGTTTCTTAAGGATGTCATATACAGGTGTGCAGGTTGTGCACTGCACAAGGGTGCCTCATCTCAGTGGCGGGATTCACATCATATACCTCATACACTGGTACATAATGTCAGTTTTCATGCAGATGGCAGTAAACAATGATTTACTAAAATAATTGGCATATTATAAAGACTTTCCAACAGATGGCAGTAAAGAGTCACGCAAAAGGAAGCTTTTTCCACCTGCCAAGGAAGCTCTGGGCTAGTAGCTGCCCCAGATTTTCTACATTTCTGTGGACCATTTTAATTCAGTTTTCTCAAACCTGCTGAGTCTGTATGTTCCAGCCTGAAATGTTAAGAGCTGGTTCAACCACTAGCAATGGTAGGCTCTTAACCCATGACCTCTCTGGGTTCAGAGTTCTAGAAGGATGTGCCCCTCCACCATGTAAAATTGGCCCTTGCAGGAATCATTGACCTTTAAGGATGTGGCTGTGGACTTCACCCTGGAGGAGTGGGGCCAGCTGGGGCCTAGCCAGAGGGAGCTGTACCGGGATGTGATGCTGGAGAACTACCAGAACCTTCTTTCCCTGGGTAAGGCCCTGCCCCTGCCTTCCCAGGAAGAGGCGTGATGGCCCTGCTTCTGCTCTCATCTCTTTTGTGCCCACCCACTGCTCAACAGTGGGCATTTGCTGAGGTCATGGGGTGCCCTCTCTGCTCTTCTCACTGGTCCCTCCCGCCTGGCCTCT
Organism: Mustela nigripes; assembly: GCF_022355385.1. NCBI lineage: Eukaryota > Metazoa > Chordata > Mammalia > Carnivora > Mustelidae > Mustela > Mustela nigripes. Next base: position 4,833,307 of record NC_081573.1, read on the forward strand.
GTCTGTCCCTCTGTCTCTCTGCCGCTTCTCCTAGAGTCTCTGTGTCCCCCAGGGCCCCAAGTCCTCTGCGTGTCCTGCAAAATCCTCAACCTGTGCCCCCACCTTCTCTTCTTGCTTCCCTTTCCATGTGTGGTGACCTCAGGCTCTTCCCTGCAATGCCTGTTCTAGAATCTCAGACTCCAGATGCATCCTTGGATGTCCTCCAGTCATCTGGCTCCATCTTGAGAAGGCACAGAAATGCTGTTCCCCAAATATGTCTCTCTAGTCCTGTGTTGTCCACCCACCCACCTACTGCACCCCGTCAACACCCTTCACATTTGTCACCCTCACCCTGAGCTCCACATCTCCATGCTGTCCTGTTCCTCCTCCCCTGGGCCCCCTGCCCCCAGACCAGACACCCCCAGCCCCATCCTCGCTCCTCCCTACCACCTCCTCAACAGCCCCTCATATCCTCTCTGCCTCCCAACAATCTCTACCCATCCCCTCCTCTCTGTCCCTGCAGCCCCGCCCTGACCCACTCTGGCCTCTTCAGCTGTCTGTCTGGCCACCTCCATCTCTCCTCAACTTCTTTTTCTGATTCTTCTATCTGGCCTTTTCCCTGTAAGCTCTGGTGCTTTGACACTCCTTCCTCAGCTGTCCTCACTCACACACTTTCACTGGACAAACTCACCAAAAACCAAAAACTCACCATAAACTTCTGCATCAGGGACTGCAGGAAAGCCTCCAGGTAAGCCCCCAGGTTTGGGGGTTTGAGGAAGGAGGCCCCCCAGGCCTCAGTTGCACTCACACTGCAACGAAAGGACACCAAGCGCAGTCAGCTAAGAGATAAGCCATGTGGGGTGATGTCTAGGGGAGACCAGGCCAGAGTCCCCTCCCCAAGTAATCACACAGGACATCCAACAGGATGTGACAGTACATGTGAGGTGTTGCCCACCAGGGGATGCTCGTTAGAGACCTCCCACCCCCACCCCTCCCCAGTCAGCGCCCAGGGTTTTCACTGAGGTCCAGTCACGTCAGCGGCCAAACTCTAGACTCCCCAAAGGAAAGCAGGGGTTCAGCAGAAAACATGCTGTGGGCCCAGCAGCTTGGGCACGGGGAACCCTCCTGTCAGTCAGGGAACACTGAGAACCCTCCTGAATCCCAGCTGTCCAGACGCCAGCCACAGGCTGCCTTGTGAGCAGGCCTTTCCAAGGAGAGCCTGCTGTGTGACCCCTTTTCTGCACAAGTTAGGTGTAAAGAGTGAAGTTGCTTTTGCCTGTCCTCTGCAGAAATATATTTCTTCACAGTTCAGAGGCCAGAAGTGCAAAATCCAGCTGTGATCAGGGCCCTGCTCCCACTGGAGGGTCCAGGCCAGAGTCCTTCCTGGATGCAGCTTCTGGAGGCTCCTGGCAGCCCTTGCTGTTCCTTGCCCTGTACCCCCTCACCCCAATCTTGGCCTCCATCTTCACATGACCTTTTCTCCACATGTGTCTGTCTCTCCTCTTCAAACAAGGAGTCTTTGGACTCAGGGCCCAGCCTGCTCCCAGAGGACCTCATCACTAATTACAGCTGCAAAGCCCCTGTTTCTGAGTAGGGTCACATTCTGCAGTTTCTGTGGACGAAATTTTGGGAGAGCCCTGTTCAGCCCACTCTGGGAAAAGGGGAATCAGTGTGGTTTCAAAGACAGCAGGCATAAAAAAAAGGAGATAGAAAGAGATGAGATTAATTTTAGGGGTGTATTTTCTTGTACCTAGTCCATCCAAAAAATGGTCATTTTGGCACCTGTTGAGATGATAATCAATGTGCCAATTATTGATGATTTTTTTCTATTTTTCTTCTCGATAAGTCAGTCTTTGAATTTCAGTGTGTACCTCACACTCAGCTTGAACAGCACAGAACCAAAGATTGATTGATTGATTAACTGATTTTAGAGAGAGTGAGAGACTTTGAGTGGGGGGAGGGACAGAAGGAGAAGGAGAGAGAAAGGGAAAGGGAGTCTCAAACAGACTTCCCGTTGAGCATGGAGCCAGGACCCTGAGATCACGATCTGAGCTGAAACCCAGAGTCAGACACTTAACCAACTAAGCCGCCCACATTCCTGGAACATTAGAGTTTCTCATCATTAGGCACCCAATGTATACAGCTCCCCTGCAGACCCAGGGCCTGGGGCTGAGCTCTAAGGCCTCCTGATGACTTCCAGCCATGGCCAAATCTGGTATCTTTTCCAGGGGCCGGGCCTCCTGGGTCCAAACCTGATGTGATCTCCCGTCTGGAGCGAGGGGAGGAGCCCAGAATGGAGAACAGGGAAGCCCAGCTAGCTGCCTGTCCAGGTGGGTAAGTTCGTCCAGCAGATGTGAGCTATCTGCCTACCCTGTCTGTCTGGATCAGTGACAAAAACGAGGCAGCGTCTCACACAGCCATAGTCATGGGCAGTGGGCTCAAATCCCAGCCCCAGAACTTCCTGGCTCTGTGACCTTCAGGCAGGTCATTTTGCCCCTTGATTTCCTCGCCTGCAAAATGGGGTCAGTAATAGTACCCTGGGTTGGAAAAGATGAATGAATGAACACATAAAAGTATAGCCCAGCACCCGGCACGTCGTAACCCCCCTGGTCAGAATAGGCTACGGTGATTCTTTATCGGGAATCATCTGTGTAGGGACCCAAAAGTGGGACCCCACTGGACATGCTGGGGGACAGGAGTCCAGATGTATGCCCCCCACTGGCCCATGAACTCCATGAGGGGAGGGGGTTGGAGCTTCTTTGTTTCCATCACTGTCCACCATGTTGTGGGGTGAGACTTGCCCCCTCATTCCCCTTCACCACAGCCCATTGGTCCCCAGTGCTGCCCTCCTACCCCCTAACTTTTCCCAGACTGCTGTGCTGTCTCCCACAACCCTGGCTCAGGCCTCAGATTCCCTTGGTCAGACCCTCAGCCCAACCTCCTCCCTCACCCCCCAGGCCCCCGTTCATCTCACACAGCCTGAGAGGGGTTTTTCCACACCTTGAGCTAATCCCACTCCTCCCCTACTCACAGCGCCCCCCATGGCTCCTAGTACCCCTGACAGCAAACCCTAGCACTGTGGTTAGCACGTATCAGGTATGCAATTCATAGGGGTCCCAAGAACAGATCTACTAGCATCAAAAAATCCATCCCCTCCAACAAATCCCACATGGATATGCTTCCCGCTTATCATCTCTTCTCTATACTTCCCTTTCTCCAAATTGCAATATTGTGCTGCAAAAGCCTCACACACATTTAATATTTATTGACCTTTTTTAAAAAAGATTTTATTTGTTTGAGAGAGAGCCAGAACAAGCAGGGAAAGGGGCAGAGGAACAAGAAGACTCCCTGCTGAGTGGGGAGCCTGACACGGGGCTCAATCCCAGGACCCTGAGATTGTGACCTGTGCCAAAGGCAGACACTTAACTGACTGAGCCAGCCAGGTGCCCCTATTTATTAATATCTCTTGATCAAATTAAAGTTATGTGTGTTCATCACAGAAACTTTGAAAATCTAAATAAGAATAAGGCAGGAAATGAAACTCTCCCCATAATGCTGCTTATCTCTCAAAAAAATTTACTTTTCTCATTTTACCCCAAAGCTTTACTATATATATATTTTTTTAAGATTTTACTTATTTGACAGAGAGATCACAAGTAGGTAGAGAGGCAGGCAGAGAGCGAGAGGGAAGCAGGCTCCCCGCTGAGCAGAGAGCCCGATGCGGGACTCGATCCCAGGACCCTGAGATCATGACCTGAGCCGAAGGCAGCGGCCCAACCCACTGAGCCACCCAGGCACCCCAGCTTTACTATATTTTTTAAAAGATTTTATTTATTTATTTGACAGAGAGAGACACAGCGAGAGAGAACACAAGCAGGGGGAGTGGTAGAGGGAGAAGCAAGATTCCCGCCAAGCAGGGAGCCCAATGCAGGGCGCGATCCCAGGACCCTGGGATCAGGACCTGAGCCGAAGGCAGACACTTAACCAACTGAACTCCCTTTTTTTTAATTACAAAAGTAAATAACAACAACATGAAAAACCTTGAGGACATGATGCTAAATTAAATAAGCCAGACACAAAATGACAAATATTGTATGATTCCACTTACATGAGGTGCCTAGAGTAGGCAAATTCATTGAACCAGAGTTGAGTGTGGTGCCCAGGGGCTGGGGAAGGAGCAGCAGGCGTTAGTTTTTAATGAGTACAATGTTTCAGTCTGGGAAGATGAAAAGGTTCTGGAGGTGGATGGTGGTGGTGATTGCACCCTAGCGTGAGTGCTCACATGCAACCCAATGCCTAAAAATGACCTAAATGTCACATTTTATGATGTATGTATTTTACCACAATAAAAAAGTAAATAATAATAAAGTCAAAATGTTCCAACTTGGTGGGGGGGTGGGGGTGCCTAGGTGGCTCAGTTGGTTAGGTGTCTGTCTTTTTCTCATGTCATGATCCCGGGATCGAGCCCTGCATCAAGCTCCCTGCTCAGCAGGGGAGTCTGCTTCTCCCTTTACCTCTGCTGCTCCCCATGCTCATGCCCTTACTCACTTACTCTCTCAAATAAATAGGTAAAAAAAAAAAATTTTTTTAACATATTTTTATTTTTAGGGTATTTGGAAGCCATCCTTCCATGTCACAACACAAATCTCCCTTGCCTTTTGAAAGAGCTACCTAAACTTTGAAACTTGCCTTTTAAAGTTTTCCAGTGTCAGTTCAACTTAATCATCAGTGTCCTTGGTCCTGACGCAGATGATAGTCACATTTTCCATGTCTTTCAGCCTTGGATACCAGCTCTGCAACACCTCAGGAGACACTTCTGAGAGAGAGCATTTCTGAAGAGGCCACTTCCCCTGTGGGAAAGAGGGAGGGGGTTTTAAGGGCAATGCTTGGAGATGCCAGGCTGGGGGGATCCTGGGCCTGGAGCTGTCGGTTGGAGGACCAGGAAAAGCAAGAGAGGCGTTTGAGGTGTTTGTTTGCTCCTTGCAAGGAAACCATCTGTGGGGAGAGAGGCATGGGGTGTCTCAAGCTGGGGCAGAGCTTCAGACAGACCTCAGCCTTCATCAAGAAGCAAAGAGGGCTGGTGGGAGAGAGAACTTGGAAGAGGAATGGACCAAGAAAGATCCTGAAATGCCAAAGAACCTTCATAGAAAAGAAGCCATTTAACTGCATAGAATGTGGGAAAACCTTCATTTACCATTCAGACTATATTCTGCACCAGAGGATTCACACGGGAGAGAAACCCTACAAGTGCAATGATTGTGGGAAGGCATTTAGCAACAGTTCATATTTCATTCAGCACCACATCATACACACAGGAGAGAAGCCCTACGTGTGCGGTGAGTGCGGCAAGACCTTTACTCAGAGCTCATCGCTTACTGAGCATCAAAGGATCCACACTGGAGAGAAGCCATACAAATGCAAGGAATGTGGGAAGGCTTTCACCCAGAGCTCCTCCCTCATTAAACACCAGCGGTGCCATACTGGGGAAAAACCCTATAAATGCAACCAGTGTGGGAAGTTCTACTCACAGGTGTCCCACCTCACCCGCCACCAGAAAATCCACACAGGGGAGAAGCCCTACAAATGTGCCGAGTGTGGCAAAGCCTTCTGTCACACTTCCTCCTTGACTCAGCACCAGACCATCCACACCGGAGAGAAACCCTACAAATGTAATGAGTGTGGGAAAACCTTCAGCCACAGCTCGTCCCTGTCCCAGCACCAGCGAGTTCACACGGGAGAGAAACCCTATGAGTGCTCTGAGTGTGGAAAGGCCTTCAGCCACAGTTCATCCCTGACTCAGCATCAGAGAATTCACACTGGTGAGAAACCCTATGAGTGTAACGAGTGTGGGAAGGCTTATACACAGATTTCCCACCTCATGAGGCACCAGAGCGTTCACATGGGAGAAAAACCCTACATATGTAATGAATGTGGAAAGGCTTTCAGTCACACCTCGTCCTTCACACAACACCAGACAATTCACACTGGTGAGAAGCCCTACAAATGTAACGAATGTGGAAAAACCTTCAGCCAGAACTCTTCGCTCACCCGCCACCAGAGGATTCACACTGGGGAGAAGCCTTATGAGTGTAAAGTTTGCGGGAAGGCCTATACCCAGATTTCCCACCTCATCCAACACCAGAGGATTCACACTGGAGAGAAGCCTTATGAGTGCAGTGACTGTGGGAAAGCCTTCAGCCGGAGCACCCACCTTATTGAGCATCAGAAAATCCACACGGGCGAGAAACCCTACAAGTGCAGAGAATGTGGGAAAACATTCAGTCACAACTCCTCCCTCACCCAACATCAGAGAATTCACACTGGCGAGAAACCCTATGCCTGTAAGGAATGCGGGAAAGCCTTCAACCAGAGCATCCACCTTATTCAGCATCAAAGGACCCATACCGGAGAGAAGCCCTATAAATGTAACAACTGTGGAAAAACCTACACCCAGATTTCACACCTTATTCAACACCAGAAGGTTCATGTGGGTGGAAAACGCTATGTGTGTAAGGAATGTGGGGAGGATTTCAGCTGGAGTTCACATCTGGCTAAACACCGGAGGCTTCACGCTATGCACAGCACCTACGTCTGCAATGATTTTGAGAAACCCTTTGCATGGAGCACACAGCTTGCTGATATTCCAAGAACTCTTGCTGACCAGAAAGCCTAAGAAATTAGCCCGTGGGCGATTCTGATGCTGGGTTCAGTGCAGCCTTCATCAGCACCAGTAACTTCCTCCCAGAGAGGAACCCTAACACCATATACTGTGAGAGAGAGTTGCTTCTCTGTTTCTTACAAGGAGCTGGTGCCATTGATCACCTGCTGGGACACCTTCTGATCATTTTAGGAGCTCCCTCCTAAAATCTCAGCTTCCCCCCTATTTTTCAATCTTATGGCGTCCCCAGAGGGTGGTGTAAATGAAACGAGACATCATCTGATATCTTTAACAAGGTCTCTGTGAACTTTTTTTATTAAAGATTTTATTTGTTTGACAGAGAGTGATCACAAGTAGGCAGAGAAGCAGGAAGAGAGAGGGGGTGGGGAAAGCAGGCTCCCTGCAGAGCAGAGAGCCCTATGCGGAGCTCGATCTCAGGACCCTGAGATCATGACCTGAGCCGAAGGCAGAGGCTTAACCCAACTGAGCCACCCAGGTGCCTCTCTGTGAACTTTTTAAATTTATCGACCAAAATAAATAAAGAAATATGAGACTGACGCGCTACCTACTGCGCTAACAAGGCACCTAAAATAAATAAATAAATAAATTTATCAATCAGTCATTAAATTAGAGCTTGAAAATTCAAGAAAAAAAATCACAACTGGAAAGATTAACCCTTTAGAGTACAAGTTTATGTAGCTGAGCATCAACACTAGATTTTAGTATCTTACAAAACTTCAAGCTACAAATTTCATGACCATGCCTGCAGTTGGCTTAAACACAGTATGTTCCACTATTTACAGTCATTTTTTTTTTTTAAAGATTTTATTTATTTATTTGACAGAGAGAAATCACAAGTAGATGGAGAGGCAGGCAGAGAGAGAGAGAGGGAAGCAGGCTCTCCGCTGAGCTGAGAGCCCGATGCGGGACTCGATCCCAGGACTCTGAGATCATGACCTGAGCCGAAGGCAGCGGCTTAACCCACTGAGCCACCCAGGCGCCCTACAGTCATTTTTAAAGGCTTATTTTTTGCATCTTTCTCATGTCCAGGATTTATGCTCTATAAAGGAGTTGCCATCTTAAACATCATTTTCTGTTTTACTTCATGCCCAAAAGTAAGTTTTTCTTTCATCATATTTTATCATAAAAACATACTATTAAAAAAGGGGGCAGGTCGTGCCTGGGTAGCTCAGTCCGTTAAGTGTCTGACTCTTGACTCCAGCTCATGTCTTGATCTCAGGGTTGTGAGATTGAGCCCCGAGTCAGGCTCTGCACTGATTGTGGAGCCTACTTAAGATTCTCTCCCTCTGTCTGTCTGTCTGTCTCTCTCTCTCTAAAAAACCACCCAAAAACAACAAACAAAAAAACCATAGTGTTTGTATTTTATTATAAAAATAATGCACATACTTTTATAACGGGAAACATTTTTAAGTAAAATAACATTTGCTTTGTAAAGGATAATTTGGAAAGTATCAAGAAGTATGGAATAAAATACAAATTCTCTGTAACCACACAGCCCATGGAGAGCCCATCATTTTGTGTGTACTTCTTCCTGGTTTTGTTTTACTCTGTCTTCCATATCCATATATTTTTTTAAAGATTATTTATTTATTTATTTATTTATTTATTTATTTATTTATTTATTTATTCATTTGACAGAGATCATAAGTAGGCAGAGAGTCAGGCAGTTTCGGGGGAGAACAGGTTCCCTGCTGAGCAGAGAGCCCAGTTCAGGAATTGATCCCAGGATCCTGAGATCACGATCTGAGCCAAAGGCAGAGGCTTAACCCACTGAGCCACCCAGGTGCCCCATATCCATATTTTTAATCATGAAACAAAAGCAATATACTCACCCTCAACTTGGCCACCCTCAGAAGTCCTATGGTCTTGATTTTTTTTTATTCCCTTTCAAGTATCATCTTAAAATAAGTGTTCTTTTATTTCATTGTGATCAGAGTGTAGAAACAATTTTGGCTTCTCAGATTTGCCCTGTTATACACTGAGAATTGTCTTTTGTAATCCCATACACTTCATACTCCTCATCATTCGGGCTAATAATATTTCACTGGTGGGTGTAAAATTTTCAAGTCCATTCTCCCACATGGGTTTTGTTTTAAGCCCCTCATTGACACAGGTGCTTCACCAGTTTTCCCAATTATGAATGTTGGAATGAGTATTTCCACACCTGCTTCCTCTGTTCTTCTCAGGAGATTTTTTCTCTAAGTCATATTCCCAGGATGGAAATAGGAGAAGCACGATTCTAATGATTTTCCTGAATACTGGAACATTTTGTCAAGTTGCTTTCCAAATTGGCCGGACCCAGTCTGCCTGGGACAAGCTGGGCATGAGGACTGCCATCCACATTTTACCAGCACTGAACATCCATAATTTTTTCCTCTGTCAAATATATGAGATGACAAACATTTTTTTAGTAACTTACTATGTGCCAAGTTCTGTCCCAAGCCCTTGGTATGTATGAATTCTCTTTCTTTGAACAATTCCACCTGTTCAGGACTGTATTGTCCCATTTTACAGGTGAGGACACCAAAGCACAGGGAAACGAAGTGGCCAAAACCTCACGGCTATGAGCTTGTGGAATATAGAGATTCAAGCCCAGGTAGTCAGGCTCAGAAGCTATGCTCTGAACATCTATGGGGATTGAACACATTTCACATATAACATTTCCTTCTTAAAATAATGTTTATTATTATAAAAATCAATACATGCTTCTTATAGAAAATTTAGAAGATCCAAGAAATCCAGAAAATTTCACCCAAAGTCTAGTGTCATGCAGAGATATCTGTTAACATTTGGGTCACTTCTGCTATTTTAAAAATAATATATAATATTATAGGTGCTTTAATAAATTTGGGGTATACTGAATATGCAATTTGTCATACTTCTAGTTTACTTTATTATCACGAGCCCCTATCATTAAATATACCCATATCATTAAATCCTCTTTAACAACCAGATGTTTGGGGGATAGTTTGCATACTAATTCAGCCAGTAACTTCATCAATCCCCTGTTGGACACCTTGGTTGTTTCCAGTTTTTGACTTTTATAAATGTCTCTTGAGCTGAAGTCTGTGGTTGAGCACCTGACCAATTTCCAAGTGAAATCCTGGCAGGGAAGTCATGGGATCAAAGGAAGAATGTTTCAGTGATCCCAGACATGTGGGCCAATGGTTTCCCAGAACTTTTTTTTTTTTTTAATTTTATTTATTTGACAGAGAGAGGGAAATCACAAGTAGGCAGAGAGGCAGGCAGAGAGAGAGAGTGGGGAGGAAGCAGGCTCCCTGCGGAGCAGAGAGCCCGATGTGGGACTCGATCCCAGCATCCTGGGATCATGACCTGAGCCGAAGGCAGAGGCTTTAACCCACTGAGCCACCCAGGCACCCCAGAACTTTTGTATCTGTTGGCAATCTGACCATCAGAGGACAGGACTATGTCTCACCAACATCACCCATGGTAACTATTACCATGTTTATAGTCTTCCCAGTTATTTCTTTTAGTATATGACTCCTTTCATGGTTGAATAAATGCTCGTTTATGGTGAATAATTCAGAAAACAAAAATGAAAGCAATGACTCCCTGTAAATCTTTATTCCAAAGATTCTAGATTTTTTTTCTGTAAATATGAACTTCCTTTTTTGTTTTTCCTTTTTTGTTTTCCTTTTTTGTTTTTATAAAACTGGTTGTGTGTATACACACGTGTATATATCAACGTAAATACAGTAGACAATTTGTATGGTATATGCACACATATGACTTAAGATTTTTATTTTTTTAAGTAATCTCTACACCCAACATAGGGCTTGAACCCACAACCCCCAGATCAAGAGTCACATGCTCCACCCACAGCCAGCCAGGCGACCCCACACATACAATTTTAGAAGTGACTTTTTTCACAAATGTGGATATTTTCCCATGATAATGCAAACATGTTTATATATAAACATATATAAATATATAGAAATGTATATGTGTATCCTCATACTAGGGTTTCTTGAGTTTATTTAACCAATCCCTATTTTCTTAAAATATTTTATTTATTTATTTGTCAGAGAGAGAGAGAGAGAGAACACACAAGCAGGCAGAGTGGCAGGCAGAGGCGGAGAGAGAAGCCGGCTCCCTGCCTAGCAAGGAGCCCCAGGACCCTGGGATCATGATCTGAGCTGAAGGCAGTGGCTTAACTGACTGAGCCACCCAGGCGTCCCTAACCAATCCCTATTAACGGACATTGAGATTGTTTTCTTTTCTATCATTGGACATTTACTATTTGACGCTTGTGCAAGTTATCTCCATAAGATAAATTCCTAGAAATAAACTTGTGGGACAAAAAATGTCCACGTTTAAATTTTGATAATTACTGATAAATAATCCTCCAAAAAAAGGATGAACCAATTTACATGACTCTTGACTATATGAATATATGAATGCCTATTTCTCTGTTGCCCAACTTCCTTCAAAAATTACTCAGTACTGGGGTGCCTGGGTGGCTCAGTTGGTTAAAGCCTCTGCCTTCAGCTCAGGTCATGATCCCAGGGTCTTGGGATCGAGCCCCGCATCGGGCTCTCTGCTCAGCAGGGAGCCTGCTTCCCCCTCTCCCTGCCTGCCTCTCTGCCTACTTGTGATCTCTGTCTGTCAAATAAATAAATAAAATCTTTTTTTTTAAATTACTCAGTATTATTCTTCTAAAAATATTTCTAAGGGCACCTGGGTGGCCCAGTCGATTAAGTGTCTGCCTTCGGTTCAGGTCACGATCTCAGGGTACTGGGATTGAGCCTTGCATTGTGTTCCTTGCTCAGTGGGGAGTCTGCTTTTCTTTGTCTCTCCATGCTCCCTCTCCCTCTGTGCACTCCCTCTGCTCTCTCTCAAATAAATACATCTTTTAAAAAGTTTTTTAAAATATTTGTAATCCAATAAGTAAAGATGTCCTAGCAATAGTGAGATTAATGATCTTTTATATGTTTGTTAAGGTTTCATCTTCTTGGGATTGCTTATTTATGTATTTTGCCCACTTTTAATTGGGCTGCCTTTGTGTATTGATTTATAGGAGCAAGTCTTTATGTATTACATAGATTAACCCTTTGGTATATACATCACTAATATTTTCTCCAGGTTTATTGAAATTTTGTTTATGATGTATTTTGCTACATAGAATTTTTAAAATTTTAGTATTCAAATCTATTTGTATTTTCTTTTATCATCCTTGGACCTATTGTCATGCTAAGAAAGGCATTCCTCACTGCCAAGATTATCTTGTATTGTATTCTAATACTTTTATGACTTTTTAACAATTAAATTTTTATTGTCTGTATTTTTAAAAATGTCTTATGGTATGAACTTTCAATCTCTAGAGGCCACCTCCATTCTTTGGCTTGCAGCCCCTTCCTCCATGTTCAAAGTCAGCAGGGTAGCGTCTTTAAATGCCTTCTCCTAATATATTCCATCACATATGTACCTTTCTCAGCACATTTGATCCACTTCCTTCTCAAAGACTCACCCTCACCCTTTTATTCACATAATAATTTAGAATGCTCTTGAATTTTTTTTTAAAGGTTTTATTTATTTATTTGACAGAGAGAGATCACAAGTAGGCAGAGAGGCAGGCAGAGAGAGAGAGAGGAGGAAGCAGGCTCCCTGCCAAGCAGAGAGCCCGATGCGGGACTCGATCCCGGGACGCGAGATCATGACCTGAGCCGAAGGCAGCGGCTCAACCCACTGAGCCACCCAGGTGCCCCTGCTCTTGAATTTTTTTAGTCTAAAAAGAAGCTAATTTTGAATCTTGCCTTTGTCATTGTCTTACTATCTGATCCAGTTTCCTGATTTTTCTTATTTATTTATTTATTTGATAGACAGGAATCACAAGTAGGCAGAGAGGCAGGTGGAGAGAGAATGGGGGAAGCAGGCTCCCTGCTGAGCAGAGAGCCTGATACAGGACTTGATCCCAGGACCCTGAGATCATGACCTGAGCTGAAGGCAGAAGCTTAACCCTCTGAGACACCCAGGCACCCCGTTTCCTTATTTTTCAAAGGAGAATAATATGACTTTGTTATGAAGGATGTTTTAGGTTTCAAGTCATAGAAAACTCAGAGAATAGTTCAAACAAGAGAGATGGTTTACTTACTAAGCGACCAAAAAGACTAGGCATTCAACCTGTTTATCCTGGTACTTAAGAATGACTTCAATGGCAAGTAAAAGAAAACCCCAACTCAGATCCTCACAAGCTCCAGAAAGAAGAAATCTACAGGTAGGGAAACCTCTAGCTGCTAAACGCTAATATCTCTTTACAATTCACCTGAGATTTATTTGGCTTTTATTGCACGAGTATGTTCCCAAACATTTATATTTCCTGATCACAGAGGTGTCCTTTCATTGGTCTCAGCCGCTTGCCTGTTTACTTCACAGCACAAATCATAATTTCCCTTTATATGTCTCCTATGTACTGCCCTTCCCTGACCCCTGAAGGCAAGGTCCATGTGTGGTCTTCTACCACTAGCGCCTGGAGCACTGCGTGGAACAGACTAGGTTCTCAAAAAATAGTCAATTGTCTGGTCGACTTCAAGACTGAAGTCATTCCCCTCCCTGCCTGCACGGTACGAGAATGGTAGTTTCCCCACACCATCCTTAAGACTATGTCATACAGCTTCAAATTTTGACCAGAGAGATAAAGATGGCGGTTTTTTTTCTCCTTTTCTTCTCTTCCTGGTGACCTCCTATTCATCCCTCAGAACCTTATTCAAAGTTCCCATACTCTGGGAAACCTTCCTTACATCAACTCTTTCCTACCCTTCTTCGTGTTCGAACATATGTTTCCCATTAAGTCTTATGAGCAGAGCACGCTGTTTTGTTGAGCATCCTTGCTACTAAACGGGCCTGTAATGAGGGGCCTTCTCCTACCGCCAGCGCTTAGGCTGTTGCCATGGAGACAGACCTGTCGATGCCAGCTGACAGTTGCACTGGCGACAGACTGCTGGCGATGCTTCTCCACTCCACCTATAGAAGCAGAAGAACTCGGACATCTGTGTATCCCTGGCGAAGGCCGAGGAGGGCTCCGGGTTTTCTTCCTCCTTGACCGACGGTGGATGGTAGCCCAGAGGATGCTACAGGGATCTGGGAAGCGTAGTCCGTCGGGGAGTCGGTGCAGACGCAGACGCATGCACAGCTCTGGGGCTGCGCACGCAGTGTCGCCGCCGTGGTGGGGACGCCCCGTGCGGAGCGAGCTCCGCGTGGGAGGCCGACTCGAGGTCCAAGACACCTCGGGGCCCCAAGTGTTAACGACACTCGCCGCATCCTCCCCTCTTTGCCCAGAAAAGTGGTTCGGAGGGATCTCGAGGACTTAGGCACTTAACCCGGATGGAGACGCGTGAGAAGCCGAGTCCTTCCAGTGGAGCCGCAAAGTTGTGGCTGGCACGCGGCCTTAGGCGGGGCGGTGCGGGGTTGTGGGCGGGACTAGCGCGAGGATTAGCTGGGGTAAGCACGGGGGCGTGCCTGTGCCGGGGAAAAAGAGGGGAGACCTCAGCCAAAGAAGCAGGCTGGGCAGAAAATGCTGGCGTTTGTTCTGAGAATCCTTATGCACGGGCTCCTTCTTGAGTCCAGTGGAGAAACAGGGTCAGAGGGCGTGGAGGTTCGACCAGGGTTGTTAACTGATCCTCTCCAGCTCTTGGTTTAGGAATTCACTGGCTGAGTTGAACGGTGTGAACTAGCTCTATTTCAGTTTCTAACTCACTTTCTAAGGAAGGTGATTAGTAAATGCTTAGTAATAAAATCTACCACTATTACTGTTTTGCAAGTAATTCATTTCTCAGTCACTTATTAATCGCCAGGTGATGTGCTATGGTCAAGGTTAAGAGTAGGGTTCCAAATTTATAAATGCTAATCTTACAGAATAAATCACTAAAATTTACAATAATAAAATCAGTTGAGTGCCTATTATGAGCCAAGGGTAGTTTTAGTTTTAATGCTTAGTTTTAATGCTAATTATTACTAAAAATGATTAATTACACCGAAACAGCTAATATGTATGCATCCTGGGAGCCAACCACAGCTCTAAATATTTCACCAGTATTTACCCCTCACAGCCTCCTGGTGGAGTCCCAACATTGTTCTTGCCGTGTTGTATATAAGGAAACGCAGACTTGCAGGGGTGATGGCACCTGCCCAGGGTCACCAGATGTTTAGGAGACATGGGAGTCTTCCCCTTTCACATAGCGGTTAGGAGTCCAGGTGTGGAAGTTCAAAATCCTGGTTCAAATTCTGGCTCTAGAACTTCCGTACTGACCAACAGGGTCAGGTTTCCTTAACCTCATTGTCCCTAGGTTTCCTCATTTTTTAAGATGGGAGTGATACCAATATCTGTCTCATAGTGCAGCTCTGGGGGCTACTTTGATTTATGGAAAGCCCCTGGCACATGGTGAGTCCTCAGTGAATGTTAGATATCATCACTGCTTTGATTTGTTGTTGATTTGGGTATATGGTGTGAGGTAGGGCTATTTTATATCTGGTTATCCAGTTGTCCCTGGAGTGTTTGTTGAAGATTGTTATTTTCCCTTGAATTGTGGCACCCTTGTCAAAAATCCACTAGGTTTAAATTCCTTCTTTGTTATACTTGACTGTCTCTGAAGTAGTAGTGGTGGCTCAATTAAGGATCCTATCTTGATTTCAGCTCAGGTCATGATCTCAAGGCCATGATATCAAGCCCTGCATCCATCCAGCTCAGCGCTGAATGTGGAATTTGCTTGAAATTCTCTCTCCTCTCCCCTACCCCTGCCACTCACACTCTTCTCTAAAAAAGAAAGAAAATACAAATAAAGCAGGTAAGATCATGGAATTTCAAGGCTGGGTGTGGATGGTTTTGCTGTTTCCTGGCAGACCTTGGACAAGTCAGCCAACCTCTTTGAGGTCTCATTTCTGTTTCAAAACAGGCTGAGCAAAATTTACCTTAGAGGGATGTTGTGAAACTACGTGAAAACTACACGTTTAAGGAGCGCTTACAACCTGTGTGCTTGGTGATATCCTCATGTTACCCTGTGTGCTTTCATACCCATTATAGTGCTCACTTCAACAGCACATATATTATACCCATTATTTAGATGCAGAAAACTGAGGCATGGAGAGGTGATGCTACCTGAAGTTGCATAGGCAGGAAATAGACAGAGAGCAGATTGGCTGACTCCCAGTCCCTTGATAAACTCCTGCACCTACCCCTTCAGACCCAAGGTGGCTCATGGCCAGGGACTCACCGACACCAGGCAGAGCCTGGAAGCTGCCAACAGCCTTGAGAACACTGGAGCCCAGCAGAGTCCCGCATGCATGGAATAGAGGAAGGGGGTCTGGCACCAAGTATTCCTGGGACTGCAAGCCAGGCCGGTCTTCCTTCTTTCCTTCCCTCAGCTCTGTGGGCTCAGGGCTCTACCCTTCCATAAAAGGGGACCTCTGAGGAGGAAGGGGCAGCTTGGTGGCTGTGTGGATGTCCAGAGCTCAGGTGTGTCTTGCCTGAAAGGCCCTCAAATGTTGGGTTTACCCAGCCCAGTCAGAGGAGCAGTGAGCAGGGTACATCCCACACCCAGGGCTCAAGAAGACAGAGCAGTCAGTGACCAGTGATTGTTGGGCCCTGGTGTGTACCAGGGGTTCTGGGCACAGGAGACAGAGAGGAGAATGAGACAGAAGCCCCAGCCACTGTGGGGCACACAGCATAGGAAGACAGTTAGTGCCAATAAAAGGCCACTTGAACCACTTGCCTCAAATGGACCCCAACAAAGGGTTTGCTTGAGTCAGAACTCTTACATCCTGGCTCACACTTTCAGAGTCCAGCCCAAGTCCAGTGTCTTCTGAATATAACGCCCAGCTTCAGTGAGTGTAAAGACTGCACATCAACACTATGGGGGAGGGCTGTAGGATCACCCACTCCACAGATGCAGAAACTAAGGCCCAGAGGAGCCAAGTGACTCACTAGTGGTCCCACAGCTAGTAGGTAGAAAAGGAGACTAAAACTGAAACCCAGAAATAAGTCCATTTCGTCCTAGAGTTCACAACATGTAAATGTTATTTTATTTTATTT
This sequence comes from Mustela nigripes, assembly GCF_022355385.1. Lineage (NCBI taxonomy): Eukaryota > Metazoa > Chordata > Mammalia > Carnivora > Mustelidae > Mustela > Mustela nigripes. The sequence goes on from NC_081573.1 coordinate 4,850,010, forward strand.
TATTTTATTTCATTTCATTTCATTTCATTTTTTGAGAGAGAGGGAGAACATGAGCAGGGGGAGGGGCTGAGGGAAGAAAGGGAGAAAGAGAATTCCAAGTAGGTTCCACACCCAGCACAGGGCCATACGCTGGGCTTGATCCCACAACCCTGAGATCCTAACCTAACCTGAAATCAAGAGTCAAATGCTTACCCAACTGAGCCACCCAACCTCCCCACAACATGCAGATTTTAGTCTCTGCTGTGTAGCAAGTCTCAGGACCAGGAGAATATTAATGGTTTCTTCTGACAAAATCATGGGAGAGTTCACTGGCACAATTGGTGGGGGGAGGCATCTCACAGAAACATGAAGGGCACCCGGCTCCCTGGGCAGGCCTGACCCATCTTGGGCCACATATGGGGGCCAGGCCCTGGCCCACACTCTTCACAAGGAGCCTGTCACAGAAGTGTCACATAACCCTGGGTTATGAGTGCCATGGGCCCCTAACAACAAACTTACACTTATTTTTGTGTCCTTAAGAGTGCAGGGGTCACGCCTAGGTGTTTGGCCTTGTCATTATTTTTATACTGAGTTTTTTGGGTCACCTTTGCTCTATGGGGCACACAGCCCATGCTGTTGTGCAACCATCCCCACTATCTAGATCTGAGACATTTACATCACCCCAAAAGGAGACCCCCTCCCTATTAAGCATTTATTCCCCATTCTCCACAACCCTGCCCCTGGCAGCCACTGATCTGGTTCTGTCTCTATGGATTTACCTATTCTGGAAGTTTCATATAAGTGGAATCACACAATAGGTGACTTTTTAATTTTGGTTGCTGCTGAACATCTGCTTTCCTTCTGGGAGTCTCTAATTTTGGTGCATCCCAGGCCAAGGGCATCTAGAGGACCAGCCCCCGGTACAAACTCTGGCAATGACTGGGTCTCTACTGAGCATCCCTGGTAGAGAACATTCCACACGCATTGTCATACCTCTCTGCTGGCGGAATTAATGTGACTTGTGTGGCTCCATGGGGAGAGGATTCTGGAAGCTGGCACTGGTCTCCCCTGGACTTCACCCCATGGGCCTTATCCCTTTTCTGATTTTGCTCTGCATGATTTTGCTGTAATGAGTCATGGCCGTGAGCATGGAGCGTGACATGGGGCTTGATCTCAGAACCCTTAGATCATGACTTGAGCCAAAATCAAGAGTCAGGCCCTTACCCACGCCACCCAGGCACCCCTAAACCGGTTTATTTTTAAGGACGACTTTCTATATTGCCACAACTGGGAAACTAGTATCTCTTGTCAGTAAAGGAAAAAGGGGGAGAAAGGAACTAAAATGCTGAGGGGAAAAAATTAATTTGTAGCTGCAGTGGTTGCCTGAGCCTGAGGCCTATTTGTAACTTTGTAACTAGAGAGGAGTGAACGACTTGTAGTCCATGTTTCCTCCTCAGTCAGGATCACACTAGAAGGAAGTGTGGTCTGATAATGTATCTGAGGACCAGCGGAAATTATGTGGCTCCCTGGTGTCCATGCCCCACCCACACTTGAGGAAACAGACATAACCATCCCCTCTCAAGGGGCAGTTTTCACCCTTAGAAGCCTTTCTCCTCCAGTACATAAGCACTTGGCTGGCATGGGAGCCCTTGTGTGCCCAGCATCTGGTAAGGTACATGGCACCAGGCTGAAAGAAGAAACCAACACTTTTAGACAAAACTTTAATCTGAGAACCAACACACATACATGAAGGGCACTTCCACACTGGCCCACAGCAATACAGGTCAGTAGTTACAGAGTCTGTCCCCCAGCATGACTGCCAATTTTCCACAGGGCCTCTGGCCTCTCTCTCTAGTGTCTCTCTCTCTCATTGAACACACTCATCAGTTCAAGTTCCTGCCTCTGTGCTGCCCCTTTGGTAGAGAACAGGCCCACTGCAGAGACTACACAGTGATCGGAGGGTGGGGACCACATGCAGTGAGCTCGCTGTTCTGGCCATTTGAAAATTAGTATGTTCCCCACTGGGTGTGGGCCCAATGGTCAGCCAGTCCGTTCCCAGTTTCAACAATAACAATCAACCAGAACAATGCAAGGTGCAAGGTTTAAAAAGCTCAAGAGCACATACTCCTAAGCTTTTTAGCGCCAAAAACATGAAAGATACCCAAAGTGTCAGTTTCTTCATTAGATTCTGTTTGTGCTTCAGGAAACCTGTCACTGGTCACTCAGAGGGTGGGACACAAAAACCCAGAGCTAAGAAGGTGTCATCAAGAGGGAGCCGTGTGGTTTCACGTGTTTCAGCTGTAGAACAGGCCTGGCAAACAGCTGACCTGAAGTTCCAACAAGAAGGATGGTATCCTCTCTGGGCTCTCTAGCACTCCTCCATGGTCCCAGAACTTGCTGTGACATGAGGCAATGTGGCATTTTAAGATGTCACTTGTAAATGAATGGTACCTCTCTGTGGAAATGGGGCCATCCGCTTCTCTTTGATTCCAGAAGTTTCAAGGCCAGAGCAGGGCTTACCACATTGTTATTCCCTACCCTGGAGCCTGACAAAGCACCTGGCTTGAACAAATGGTACATGAGGAACATTCTAGCTGTCAATTTCCATATACCACAATTTCTACTATCAAGCACATCTTCTGTGAACCATGTGGCAATATACAATGCAGCTTTCCCAAATGAATCCTACTGCTCCAGTACCACTAACTCCCACAGCAAACTGGGTCTCATACTGTATAACCAACTTTAAATGGGGGAAGGGAATTATGGGAAGAGGTGACATGTATATGTGGGAGGGTGTCCTTCTGCGTGGGAGGTTTGGGAGGTTAGAAGAGTGGAAAGTTCTAGCTATTTGGTGTTAGTTTACATGCTCTTCTTAGCTTCTGTGGTTTAGTTAAGAAAGTATGACAGAGCAAAGGGAAGGAAAAGTCTAGACTTTTTTTAAATAAAAGAGCAAGATGCTGGGTTTTGGAAACTAAATTTAGCCAGGGCCATGTTGGAGAAAACTTTTAAAAATGAAAGCTATATGGGGCACCTGGATGGCTCAGCTAGTTGACCATCCAACTCAGTTTTGGCTCAGGGTTGTGGGATCAAGCCCTGCATCAGGCTCTGTAGTCAGTGTGGAGTCTGCTTCAGATTCTCTCTTCCTCGCCCTCCCACTCACTCTCTCTAAAATAAATAAAATCTTTAAAAAAAAAAAACTATCTAAAAAAAAAAAGTGACACAAGGGCACCTAACTGGCTCAATAAGAAGAGAATATGGCTCTTTGTCTCAGGGTGGTGAGTTTGAGCCCCACATTGGGCATAGATACTACTTAAAAGTAAAGTCTTTTAAAAAAATGAGGCACAACTGGGTGGCTCAGTTATTTGGGCATCTACCTTTGGCTCAGGTCATGATCTCGGGGTCCTAGGATCGAATTTCAGGTTGGGCTCCCTGCTCATGCTCTCTCACAAGTAAATATCTTTTTAAAAACAATAAAAGCTACCACATAATATTAACTGCAGTAAATAGAGGATTGCTATATATATATATATATATATATATATATATATATTCGTTGTATCTCGTAAGTACTTGTAGCTCACATTTGGTGGCTACTCAGTTCAAAGTGCTTATTTACATCTATTTATTTATCCTCACAACAGCCCTCTGAGGTAGGTCTTGTGCCCATTTTACAGATGAGGATGCTGAGGCCCTAGGAGGTCCCATGACTCTCCCAGGATCACTCAGGTAGCAGGTGTCAGAGCTGAGATTTCAATCAGCCAACTATCTCTACCTCTGAATTCCCATGTTCTCAACTACTGTGTTTTCATGAAACTTGTGTACAAATTTTCTAATCACTCTTTGTAGATAAAGAGATGTATTTATTTGGGGGCAGGGAGCTTACAATGTGATTTCAACTTTAGGACTCAGATGAACTGTGTTCAGATGTATGGGGCTTTGCTGCCACCCAGTAGTAGGAAGTATTGCTACTTGTTACTTTCTAAACTCCTTGTTACCTGTAAGTGTGAACTTGCTAATGTCTGCTGAGACCTGCAGCAAAGGGCTGACAAGGTTGACACTGCTAGTTTCTCTTGGGTGTGAACCCTCTGGTGCTGACTGAGATGGGCACTGAGGCCAAAGGCTTTCCCACATATCCTACAAGCATAAGGCTTCTCCCCAGTGTGAATTCTCTCGTGCTGCATCAGATTTGCTTTCTGGGCAAAGGCTTTCCCACATTCAGCACACACATAAGGCTTCTCCCCAGTGTGAATTCTCTGGTGAACAGAAAGGCATGAGCTCTGGCTGAAGGCTTTCCCGCATTCCTGACAAACATAAGGCTTTTCTCCAGTGTGAATTCTCTGGTGAACAGAAAGGCACGAGCGCTGCCTGAAGGCTTTCCCGCATTCCTGACAAACATAAGGCTTTTCTCCAGTGTGAACTCGCTGGTGAACAGAAAGGCACGAGCTCTGGCTAAAGGCTTTCCCGCATTCCTGACAAACATAAGGCTTTTCTCCGGTGTGAACTCTCTGATGTTGAGTGAGTTGAGCACCCAGGCTGAAGGTTTTCCCACAGTCTGGGCATTTGTGGGGTTTCTCACCTGTGTGATCTCTCTGATGCTTGGAAAGGCATGAGCTCTGATGGATTGATTTTCCACATTTGTTACACTCAAAGGACTTCTTTCTAGCATGACCTCTCTGATCCTCAGTAAGGTAGTTACTGTGGGCAAAGGCTTTGTCGCACTTGTTAAACTGGAAGAGTTTCTCTGCAGTGTGTTCTGAAAGATGTGCGCTCTCACTGAAGGTCTTTCCACATTCATTACATTTAAAGGGGTGCTCACTCTTATGGACAGACTGATGTTTGGTGAGGGAAGTGCTGTGGATGAAGGCCTTCCCACAGTTCCCACATTCATACCGCCTTGCCCCAGAGTGGATGCTCTGGTGGCGAATGAGCTGTGTACTTTGGCCAAAGGCTTTTCCACACTGGTTACATTCAAAGGGCTTCACCCTGGTGTGAACCCTCTTGTGTTGAGTCAGGTATTTGCTGCGGCTAAAGGTTTTCTCACATTTGTTACATTTAAAGTGCTTCTCGTCTATCCTTGGTTGCTCCCTCTGCTCTGAGTCCTGATTCAAGATCCTCCCGCTCTCCCCAAGTCCTTGTTTTTCTCTGGTGTGAACAGTCTGGTGGCAAGTTAGGGTGGAGCTGCAGATGAAGTGCTCACCACACTCCTGACATTCATAAGGGGTCTCCACACTGTGCATTTTCTGGTGTTGGACAAGGTGTTCATTGTGGCTGAAAGTTTCCTTGCATTTAGCACAGCTGTAGGGCTTTTCTGTGGCATGGATGGACTGGTGTCGAATCAGGTGGGAGGGCCGGCTGAAACTCTTGATGCATTTGTGACATTTGTAAGGCCGGTAACCAGTGTGAATCCTCTGATGTTCATTAAGATGAGTGTTCCGGTAGAAGGCTTTCCCACACTCATTGCATTTGTAAGGCTTCTCTCCACTGTGAACCCTCTGGTGGATCTTTAGGGTTGAGATATTCCTGAAGGGTTTCCCACACTGATCACACTTGTAAGGCTTTTCTCCAGTATGAACAGACTGGTGTTTGGTGAGCAGCAAGCTCCGTCTGAAGACCTTCCCACACTCCTGACACTCAGAGGGAGTGTTTGCAGTATGGATTTTCTGGTGTCGGAGGAGATATTTACGGAAGTTGAAGGTTGCCTTGCATTTGGTACATTCATAGCATTTCTGGGTGTGGGTCTTCTGATGCTGTTTAAGGTGAAAGGTTCGGCTGAAACTTTTGCCACACTCACTGCATCTGTAGGACTGACTCCCTGTGTGGGTTTTCTGATGCTCAGCAGGCTGTAAGCTGAGATCCGATGGCTGGTCACCATCTTCATTCTTAGGTGGTTTTTCTCCAGTGTGATTTTTCTGATGCCACAGGTGGTGTATATTCTGACTGGAAGTCTTCCCGTACTTGGTAGACACGTGGGATTTGTAGCCTGTATGAGTCATCAGAGGCACAAAGAGGCAAGAACTCTGGCTGAAACCTTCCTCATACTCTTGATGCACAGTGGGTTTCTCTCTAGTATGAATAATCCAGTGCTGGATAAGGTGGTAACTCTGGCCAAAGCTCTTCCCACATTCACTACATTTATACAGTTTCTCCTCTTCCTGGACAGTCTCCTGTCGGCTCTGGTCTAAGTCACAGCCAAAGTCATTCCCATGTTCCAGAGATGTAGCTGGTGCCGGGCTCTTTTCAGGAAGATCGTGTATCACAGAATCCTCTCCTGTGGAAAGGAGGGACTCAGGACCGAAGTCTCCCTTGAGATCATGACTCCTGCCTTCTATGGGACTTTCCTTATTGGTAACAAAGTCAGACCTCAGAAAACTTTCTGGATCTCCTAGGAAACTATCTAACCAACTCTCGCCTACACAGGCTTTCCCCCAACTGGAGTTCCAGAGGCCATCCTTGGAAAACGTCTCCACAATCTCCTGGGAGAGTCCTTCTTCCAAGAAGTCTTGGCCCAGAAGACAGTTCTTGACCTCAGCCGGGTCTGAAAGAGAGGTAAAATGCAAATGTCTCCCCTTCCCTGGGGTAAAAAATGTCAGGAGCTGCAGGGTGAAAACACAGACAAGAGGGAGAACGAGTGATGGCTCCCCGGTAAGCCTGTCCTCAAGGCAATGAAGGAGAAGGGGTCAAAGTGGTGACCCGGCTAGAACTGGCATCGCAGGAAATAAAGAGCCCACTTCCAGGACAGTTAAGCGGGGAACTGGGCAGCCACGGGGTCTCCCCTGGGAACAGGAGTCTCTCAGCAGATAGTCTCTGCCACCACCCCCATTGGCTATGGCCTGCTTCCTCGAGAAGGGGCAGGAGATACAGATGATAATAATGCAGTACAGTTATTACTGCTGGAGGACAGATGTGGTTGGCAAAGGCACGGCTACACATGCTTGGAAACAGCATATATTGTTAAGGTACTGGGATTCTGTGCCTGGGCCAGTCACCTATGTACAAACACTGGTGCACTCAAAAGGAGGCTACAGAGGGTCTGAGCTCACAAGCTCATGAGTAGTGAGCCAAGAACAGAGCTGCATCCTGACTGGGTGGTGGAGGCCGAGACTGAGCCATGCAGCCACTACCCTGTGGTCTCTGATTCAGGGGCCCTTCTTATATGAATGATGTGACCATGAGAAAAGCCTTCTGTGCCCCAGACAAGGCCCCTGCCTCTGCCTTTTCCCACTGGGGACATCTCAACAAGGCTAACAGCCTCAATGCCTAACCTGCTCCCCCCCAAAGGAGCTGTGGCCTAGGGGAGACCCGAACAAATGTTCTGGGCTGCATCTAGGCCTGGGCTTGCTTATTCCCAGATGCAGCCACCCACTGTGCCCTGTGGGGCAGACCTATACAAAGAGGGGTGAAACAGACTGGGGGTTCGCAGGGGTCAAGGGGCACATGGCAGAAAGGTGGACAGACTAACTCAGGGCCTGAAAGGACCAAAGAAGGAACAAAAGAAAGCCACCAGACCAGCCACATGCTGAACACTGATGGAGACGGAGACAAGACAGGTCTGCAGAGGGAGGGTCCCAACCCATCAGGACAAGCGGACAGAAGCCAGCACACAGCAGAGCGACACTCATCAACACAGGGTCAAGATGTCTGGGTAAATGTTCTGGGTCTTCTGGAAGTTCCAAAGATGGGTGGCACACAAAGGGCCAGGTCCCACAGGCCCACTGCCCTCCCATCCCTGCCCACTCACTGGGGCCTGCTGATTCTGGGCTTTCTCTCTCCAGCACCTTCTGCTCTTCGGCGCCATCTGGCTGGGAGGTCAGTTTGGGTTTGGAGGGATCTGCAGGCAGAGAAGAGCCCTGTCATCCACCAGGACATGGAGGGCCAGCCGGCTGCATAGTGGGAACCTTCTGGCTGTCCTGCCCAGCCAGTGCTTTATTCAGCACACTGCTCCTGAGGGCCAGATATAGCGCTGAGTGACTCCAGGGATACCTGCCCTGCTGGGTTCCCAGTCTGGTGGAGGAGGGACCCAGTCACAATCCAGGGCGATCAGAGCTGTGACAGCCGAGGCTGGGGATACAAAGGACCTGCTGCAGCTCTTGAGGAATGAGCGGTCTGCCAGGTAGAGAGAGGCTTGTACTTACACCGCCATCCGTGGCTCCCACATTCACCAGGGAGTGCACATCACCCGAGGCCTCCGTGGGCCGGGCCAGGATGAAGCATGCCGGGTTCCCACGGACCAGTCGGCCCCGTGCTCTGCCCTCTGCAGACTGTTCAAGGAAGGGAGCAGAGTCATAATACCAGGGGGGACCGTACTACAGTGGAGGAAAAGCCCCTCCTGGCTTGAAATGAAAGGGCCATGAGCCAAGCAATGCAGGTGCCTCTAGAAGCTGAAAAGGGGCAAAGAAACACCCTTCCCTGGAGTCTCCCAAAGGATCGAGCCCTGCCAACACCCTGGTCTTCACCCTGTCAGACCCATTTTGTACTTCCAACCTCCAGAACTGTAAGAACTGTCTCACTGTGGTGTCCGTGGCAGGAGCAACCAGAGGAAGCTAGTAAGCCACTCAGACATGCACACAAGCACGCAGGGAAGTCAAGGGAAACATGCCTTTACCGAGGGCCCTACTTTAAAAACAGAAGACGCGGAGGTCTGAGCCAAGCTGCTTGTGTCACATACACCGAGCGGAGCTGAGAGAAAATCTGCAAGGCTGGCCTGTGGCTGGTGTCTGGGAACCTGGACTGGAGGAGGGTGCCCGATCTCCCGAACCAAGATGAGCGTGCCTCCATGGTCATGCTGAACTCCTGCTTTCCTGCTGGGAATCTAGAATCCCGTCATGTTCCAGGCAGAGGGCGTGTCTGTGACCAGCCCCCAAATAAAGACTATGGGAGCGGGGTCTCCTTAACACGTGTTTCCTGGTAGACATTTCACAGGTGCTGTCACCTCGGTAAGCATCCTGTGGGAGTCACAGAAAGAGGGCTCTGGGAGCTGGCTCTGGTTTCCCCTGGGCCGCCTGTGCTGGGTCCTTTCTCTGTCCCATGTCGTGGCTAGGAGTACGACTACATGTTGAGTCCTCCCGCCCTTGGGGAGCACCCGTCCCAGCTGCGGGAGACAAAGCATCAGGGGAGCAGTTAGCAAGTGCAGGGGGGGTGGGCGAGCAGAGCAGAAGACAGAGAAGAACTTGCTCACAGGCCGTCCTGGGGGCAGCGAGGGGATGAGTCTAGCAGAGGGGAAGGCAGATGCGAGGACCCTGTGTGTCAGCTCAACAAGGACAAAGAGGAAAGTGCTGACGAGGCCAGAGGGGCAGATGGAGGCCAATCAGGGTCTCTCAACCTCCTGACATTTGGGGTTGGATAATCCTCGGCTGTCGGGACTGTCCTTGCATTCCAGGACGTGTGGCAGTGAGCCTGGGCCCACCCCCCATTCCCAAGGGCCGACAATCAGCAAGGGCATTGCCAATGTCCCCAGAGTGGGGGTTGTGGCCAGAACCACCCAGCTGAGCAATGTTGGGCCACGTCATGCTTGTTCTTTGGTGCTCAGGAGCTGGGAGTTTATCCTGGGAGACAGGAGCCACTGGGTAGGGCAGTGACTGGGCCCCCAGAGCTGGAGGGGACACTCACTTAGAAGGAAAATGTTCTGGTAGTTGTCCAGCGCTGTGTCCCAGAACAAGTCCCCCTGGTCCAGCCCTAGGTGCTCCCAGTCCAAGGTGAAGTCCATGGCTGCATCCCCAAGAGGTGCAAATTCCTGAAATGTGACACGCCATCAGTGACACTGGGACTGGAGTCAGGGAGGGACCCAGTGGCTTACTCCATGCACCCCGCTGTCAACATACCAGGCCTTTAACAAAAATCATCTTCTGAAAAGCCTGAGACTTAAGGGACTGGGGCATCCCCATATTTTATAGGTGAGATATGGGGTCTTAGAGAGGGGACGTGAGATCCCCTCAAGGTCACACAGGCAGGACTTAAATCCACTTAAAGCTGCCTGTTGCTTAAATCTATTTTTGCTTTTGAGTGTTCATTCTGGGGCTCTTGCTTTGAGTGTTCATTCAAGATTTTAAGTTCTTATGGAAATTTTCAAACAAATACAGAAGTAGAGATTTGCAGGTGATAGACCTCCATGTACCTATAACCCAGCTTCAACCCCTGATAAGATTGGTCTATTTTGTTCATTAAAGGTTTTGGGGGGAGGGGGAGCAAAATATTTGAAAATGAATCCCAGGCAGGATCTGATTTCCCCTGTGAATACTTAAATATTTACAAAAGAACTCCTTAATCACTGACTACCTAGACCATATTCAAAGTCTGAATGCAGATTTGTCTAACATCTCAGTGGTGGTTTTTTTCCTTTTTTAATTGGTAAAAAAACAACAACAACAACAAATAAAACAAAAACAAAAACAAAAACAAAAAACCCACAACAGCAAAGTGCCACTTCGTCCAGTGGCATTAAACGCTCACATTATGAGGCCATCACCAGAACTTACTTAGTCTTGCAGAACTGGAAACTGTTCCCTTTATTTTTTTTAAGATTTTATTCATTGAAAAAAAAAAAAAGATTTTATTCATTTAATCATTTGTCAGAGAGCACAAGCAGGCAGAATGGCAGGTAGAGGCAGAGAGAGAAATGGGCTCCCCACTGGGCAAGGAGCCCGATGCGGGACAGGATTCCAGGACCCAGGGATCACGACCTGAGCCGAAGGCAGCGGCTTAACCGACTGAGCCACCCAGGCATCCCAACTCTGTCCCCTTGCTCAGTCCCATGACCCTGAGATCATGAGCTGAGCCAAAACCAAGAGTCGGAAGCTTAACCGACTACACCACCCAGGTGCCCCTAAAGGGATGTTTGACCTGAGAATGGAACCTGAGTCTCTAGCTGGGCTTGGCACTTGGCCCCACTACCTTCCCCTGTGGATGACCACTGGCAAGTAAGTCACATGCCCCTTCTGAACCCTGATTCCTACCTCATTAGTAAAATGGGACTAATGAGCCCCATGGCACAGGGCTACCCCAAGAAGCGACCGAGTCCTCCTACCACGTAGGAAGGACCCAAGCAAAGGAACCAAAGGACAGTTCCACCCTCTCCATCCCCATCACATGTCTCATCCAGGAGTCCTCATTCACCACCTCCTTGAAGGCTGGATTATCCCATTTACAAAAGACTGAGACCCAGAGAATCAGATTCACCTGCCCAAAGTCACACATTCTCTAAGTGGGGGCAAAGGAGCAAGAGCCCCATCGGCATGACCCTAGGATGCCAACCAGTTAGAGGCATGACTCTGTAGTCTGTCAGACCCCCAGATACAATTCTGGTTCTGCTATTTATGAACCGTGGGATCTTGTTATTCCATATCTCTAAGGCCTGGTTTCCTCATCTCTAAAATACAGCTACTGTGGGGATGCAGCGAGCCAAGGCCTGTCTGCACAGCAGCACTCATCGGCCAGGGACCACTGCGCACCTGCTCCAAGCCTGCCTCACACCAGGCACCCAGCAGAGAAGTCTAGTCCTTATGGGATTTAATCTGGGTGAGTCCTACTGATATTTGTGGAAAATGCTTTGTAAAACTCTTAAGAATTAACAGTCAACACACACACATGAGTATGTTAAAAAAAAATGCTCATCTTCAGAGGATGATAGTAAGGAACTGATCTTATATTGAAAATTGGTAAATAGGAGGAAAGAATCAAGCATTTATCCCACCTCTGCTATACGAACTGTACCAGTGGGTTACCAAATAGAAGATGAAAGGGGGTATCTTTTTTTTTAAGAGAGAGAGAGTGTGTGTGTATGCAGTGGGGGAGGGGCTGAAGGAGAGGGAGAGAGAGAATCTCAAGCAGACTCCACGCTCAGGGTAGAGTCCAATGCAGGGCTTGATCTCACAACCCTGAGATCATGACCTGAGCTGAAACCAAGAGTCAGACGCCTAACCAACTCAGCCACCCAGGCCCCCCCAGGGAGCTATCTTTTTGTAAGTGTATTCCAACTAATGAAAAGGAACGAGGGAATTAGAGCACCACCATCTCACCACAAGCCATGAGGAATGCAGAGATGAGAGCATAAGGGTGTCTGCCAGGATCAGAGAGAGAAAGAACCAGACATTGTGGGCCTCCCCAAGTTCTGCCAAAAGGATTAGCTGAGACTGATCAAGCCTCTGAATCCACCCACCAACTGAGAGGGTGCTGAATGGCAGCAAAAGTATGTAACCAGGAAAAAAAAAAAAAAAAAACAGACTGGGAGAAATTCTACAGACCAAACAGCCCTGGTTCTTCAATGGACAAACTACTAAGAACAGAACAGGACAGAGGAGGAACCTGTATGTTAAGAAACCCCCCCCCCCAAAAAAGCATTAAAAAAAGAGATGGGGCAAAAGGGACATGCATCTGGGTGATAAAACTGTTGTTCAAAAAACCAGAAGGAAGGAGCACCTCGGTGGCTCTGTAGGTTGGGTGTCTGGTCTTGATTTGAACTCAGGTCATGATCTCAGGGTGGTGGGAAGGAGTCCAGCATTGGGCTTCGTGCTGGGCATGGGGTCTGCTTGAGATTCTCTTTCTCCCTCTGCCTCTCCCCACCTCCCCCCAACACCAACTTCTCTGAAGGAAATGATGACTACAAAAGTCCGGTTATTTATGGGAACACAAGAGGGCTGGGATATAGCCCACTGAGGGCCTCCAGGATGGCCAAGTTCTCACTCTTAACCCGGTTCATGTTTGCCTTCACTAAGTCATTCATTTGACGTGCATTTCTGCATTTGTGCTTTATTTTACAACACAGATTTCGGGACACATTGGTGGCTCAGTCGGTTGAGCATCTAACTCTTGATCTCAATTCAGGTCTTGATTTCAGGGTCATGAGTCCAGGCCCCATGTTGGGCTCCATGCTGGGTGTAAAGCCTACTTAAAAAAATAAAAATAAAATAAAATAAATTTAAAAATTAAATTAAATTTTAAAAATACAACAGAAAGATTTCTCAAAAATTAAGCATATTAATGAAGCATATTCTCAACAAGTTCCCCCTCCTGGAAAATGTTTAAAGGTGGGAGGGCAGAGGCAGGGAGACAAGCAAAAGGACAAATTTCATGATCCAGGTGAGAAATGAAACAGGAATGGGGGAGGGTGAGATGTAGCATTTTGATGACGGTGCTGACACTTCCCAAGAGCCAATATAGCAAGTGAAAGAGAGGAACCCAGACATCACTAAGATTTTAGCCTGAGCAGCTGGAAGGACAGAGTTGTAGCTTCTGGAGATGTGAGAGAAGCAGGTTTCAGGGCAGAGTCTGAGTTTGGTTTGGTACAAGTTAAGTTTGAGATACCCTTTTAGACCTTAGACATAATGATCCCCTAAAGACATCCATGTTCTAATCCCCAGAACTCACGGCTATTACTTTGTACGGCAAAAAGGACACACCTGTAAAGGGTCCTAAGAAGGGGAGGATCTCCCAGATGATCAATGTGGGCCCTAAGTGTCAGGACCAATATCCTTATGGGGGCAGAAGGAGTCAAAGGAGGGAGAAGGCAAGGTGATGACAGATGCAGAGGTCAGAGGGATGGGACCTCGAGTCAAGGGAACACAGGCCCCTCTAGAAGCTTGCAAGAGGCATGGAAGGGATTCTCCCCCACAGCCTCCAAAACAAAGGAGCCCTGCTGACACCGTGACTTAGACTTCTAGCCTCCAGAACTAAGACAATAAATTTCTGTTGTTCAAGGCAGTTTGTTACAGCAGCCCTCGCAAACAGACCCGCTCTCACCACACCCCCCCATAACATGTGAGCTACAGGACGGCAGGGACCACATCAGCCAGTTCCCTAGTGTGTAGATACAGCGCCTGGAACAAAGCCCACTCATAGGAGGCACGTGGAGGCATGCAGTCCGGGCAGCTGTTTTGGGACAAGGCCGGAGATGACAGATAGTGAGGTTCAGAGATGGCAACAATAAACTGGGTCCTGATCACACTGGGTGAGCTGGCGGATCAAGCCAGCACCCGCGCTGGCCTTTCCAGTTATGTGCGCTAGAATCTGCTGGCTGTTTAAACTGGGTTGAGTCAAGTGTTCTTTTATTTGTAGATGAAACTGTTGGTATCTCTACCCTGTTGGAAGGGATTAACCAAAGAGATTTTCTCAGCGGGCGCCCGATTATAGAGTCCCAAGGAGTTCCTTTCCTGGACTCCTCGACCTTGAGGGACAGCAGCACCCCTGAAATGGTGATGGAGGATGTGGGAAGACCCTGGCCTTGATCAATGGGGCACTAGGGAGCCACGAAGAGTTTTATACTGGATGGTGACAAGGTGAGAGCATGCATTCATTCCTTCAACAGTCATTTCTCTTGTGTGCCAGAACCCTCTGAGAAGGCTGGAGGCATAGAGGGCAGCTGTTTTGGGACAAGGCCGGAGATGACAGATAGTGTCCCCTGACCTGGAGGGGACACTCAGGGATGCTGATAGTGAGCATAAGGAGATGACAGGGCTGTGACAGAGGGCAGTGTCCAGGGCTGTGTCCGGGAAAGGGTGTGAGAACATTGCCTTGGAGTCAGGGAAAGCTTCCTGATCAGGTGAGATATTCAAGTTGGGCCGTTAAGGATAAGCAGGTATTTACCAGGGAGAGGAAGGTTTTCATTCATCATTCAAGCAACACCTCAAGAACTCCCATGTACCAGGCCTGTGCTGGTCCCTGGGGGCCCAGAGGTGAGTCCCAATCAGTACCCGTCCCCAAGGAGCACCGTGTGTGGTGGGGCTGCCGGACAGGGGCAGGGACAACCACATCCAGGTGGGCCTGTGCTGCGGGGAGACAGCAGGGGGTGCTAAGGGAGAGCAGAGCAGAGCTGGGGAGAGCTGACGCCCAGAGAAGGTGCAGGGATTGAGCTGTGTCTTGAAGACTGTGGAAGACACCCTGACGGCGGGCAGGGTATTCTGACAGAGGGTGGAGCCAGAGCAGAGGCTGGGAATCTGGAAAGTACAGTGGAACATTTTACCACCAGGCCAAGAAGGGAGTTTAGAAGGGAGTTTTGGTTATACAGGGAAGCAGAGAAGATGCTGTAAGGGGGTGGGACTCAGATCACACAGGATCGTGCTGAGAAATGTGGATTTCATCTTATAAGCAGCAAGGATTCCTGGAAGGAATCCACAGGGGAGTGACAGTATAACAAGAGAATCACTTGGGGGCCACCAGAGGAAAATGAGCCCAGAATAAAGGCAGGTCAGCTGTGCACGCTCTGGGGATGACCAATTAGGATGGAGGGGCCCTCAACTCACCACAGTCACAGCCAACTAGGGCCCAGCAGCTTGGAGGTCTCGTTCAAGCTCCCTCTCCTTTTCCTCCACGTTCCCCACTGGCAGGGCTGCAGGGGGGATAAGAGAACTGGGGCAAAGTCTCCCTTCCTCTGAGGGCTGACTCCCTGGCCATGCTGGATGAGCCCCAAAATGTCCAGAAGTAGGAGGACCAGGCAGAATGTGAGTCTCCGTGCAGGAATCACAACAACAATTTTGTACTTATTGAAACTCCCCCAGCCCCCCATTTCCACTGTGCTTCAGAGCCTACAAAGCGACTTCATGACCATCCTTGGCACTTGTTAGAGTCCAGGTGCATGTTTGGGAGAGATGCTGACTATGGTGGTGGGACCTTCAATTAAGGTGATGGGACTTCCTGTCTCGCTCACTACAGCACAGTAAATACTTCTTACACGTTTTTTGACAGAATGCAAAGTCTAATTGAACCCCTGGGATGACACTTCTGGGATTTCGAATGACCATCTCTAGGATATAAGTCCAGATGAGTTGGCCTCCAAAACTTGCTATTCTACAATAGCAAGATTTCTCCAACTTTTTTTTTTTTTTTAACCATGACCCACAGGAACAAAGACAATATATACCATTACTACTCATTCACATGCATAACTGAACAAAAGCTTCATAAAATAATACTGAATCCTATAAAGCAAAATGTACCAGGATCTTTTCTATTTTACTTCATTTAAATATATATATATATACATATATATATATATATATGTATATATATATATATATATATATATATATATTATGGACACTGCCCATTGAGCTATTTTCTTAACCCATAATATACAAAATACTGTAGCATAGGGCTTTTTACACATCGGTAGCCACTGTGACCTTCCTAGTTGGCACGTATCTGTGGAGTGATGAAAACACCCCCAGTCACAAAGCAGCAGGACTTAATGATGGGCCCACAAGTCTTAAGCCTCTGGGCCCAGATGTGCTTCAAAGTTCAGAAATGTTCAGGTTTTTTTTAGAAGGTGATATACCATATATACAATATATTTCATTAAATTTCACAGTGCAGTGTGGGATAGGCAGCATTTGGTAATTAAACACATCGATAGTTCATGTGAAGGGTATAAATATTCACTCTAGGTAGGATAAAGGTTGTAACTCTTAGCAGTTCCAATCAGCAGATACCAAATTTATGGAAAAAATATCTCCAAGACTTTCCAGATTTTGATTGCAGATAAGGCAAAGTAGCAGACTTGTAAGTGCTAACATTTACTCATCAGTGGTTTTCCTCACATGACGGAGGTTAAGTCTCAACTTGTAAGTATAATTTGGTCCACAGATGTGGTTTTTTTGCCCACAGTGCTGGCAGATAGGTTTTGAAAGAAAATTAAGTAGTCTCAAACTTGAAAACTGGGAAATTTCGCTTAAAAATTTTATTTCCAGGGGCGCCTGGGTGGCTCAGTGGGTTAAGGCCTCTGCCTTCGGCTCAGGTCATGATCCCAGGGTCCTGGGATTGAGCCCCGAATCGGGCTCTCTGCTCAGCAGGGAGCCTGCCTCCACCTCTCTCTCTGCCTGCCTCTGCCTACTTGTGATCTCTGTCAAACAAATAACTAAAATCTTTTTTTTAAAAATTCTATTTCCAGTTTCCAAAAATTTCTAGGATTTGGCCCACTGAACTGTTTATTGGTACCTATTTAAAGCTCTCTCCCTTAGATGGGGCACACGCTCCGTGATGCCCCTACAGTCCTCCTCCAGTTGGATTCTCTCCTTTAACTTCTCTGTCTGACTCTCAGAGACATCTGAGTTTGAGACCTGTCTACAGTTTTCACATCACATTCTGTCCATATCTCATACACTCTAAGCTCTGGGACAGAAGAAACTGGAGCCTGACTGTGAAGCTCAAGGTCACCCAGCCTGTCAGAATAACTTGAGCCAAACAACTACAGGACTGAAAAATCTTGGGCCCTGGAGTTGGGAAATCTTGCTTCTTCTTAATGTGGGGCCATGGCTAGATCTAGATCATTCATGCTCTCTGCGTCTGGTTACCACGTGCACAAAATGGAACAAATTATAAGATCCACAGTGCCCTATCTGTAATTCTAAAAACCGAAAAGAGTTCTGAAAAACAGAACTTTATTCATAAACTGACAGCAAAACAGAACCCTTCACACTATTGTGAAGATACACGCCTTTCCCAGCAGAAATAATCAATTTCCAAGAATTGTCCCAGATCCCTCTGGGGTATGCCTAACTATGAAATATGCACCCTATTAACTTTCTAAGCTCTGAAAAATTGTGATTCCCGAGACGCTTCCAAGGGAGCCGATAAAAGCGAGGAGCTGCCCTTGGCACAGTTGCAGAGATCCCAGCAGGAAATCCGAGAACAGCGCGGCGCCTGGCACGCAGGAGGCGCGCTCAAATGTGAAGCGGAGCGACCTCCTGAAGAACTCCCATTCATTCGTCCCTCGAGATCTGCCCCGCTTCAACTTTGGGCAACTCAACGCCTCCTTCGGTCTCAGACTCCTCAATCAAAAGTAAAATAAAAATTTAACCGCTCCTCTCAAGGGCTCCATCAGCGAGAGCCCGACCCAGAACAGGTTCTGAACCGACAGCCTTCAAGACCCTATCTAGACACCTTACCGTCCAAGACCGCGCACCCTTTGCCGAAATCGCCCCGTGAAGGTTCCGTAACCCTTCAGGAAGGACTGAACACCCAAGCGTCCGGAGTACTCAGCAACACCAGCCAAGGCGTCTCCTCACCTGAAAGACTGCTCCGCCGGATTAACAGATGCGACTCCCGCCGGGAGGGAAAAGCCGACCCAACTCCTCTCACTCGCGCCTCATAACCACTTCCGCCGCCGCGTGAATTTCCTCAAACTACTCCACCGAGGAGACTCCGCACCGGCTCGAAGACTCCGTTTCCCAGAACACTGTGCGAGCTCCTTTCTCTAGTCTTCCTATCTCCACCCGCTTCTTGGACTTAGAGGTTCCGCTGAGCACTCTGGGAATAGAATAGAAACAAAATCGGGGCTAGGTGGCCTGTGGGTATTGTAGTTCAGTTTTTACACTGTTGAAGGCGACCGAGGATTGCCATGGGAACGCGTTGAGAGGGCAGTTCCTGAAAAGACGCTTGGACGTAAGGGGCGGAGTTAAGGCGGGAAAATGATAATATGGCCTTTCTCTGATAGGCGGAGAGATGCCTCATGCTTCATCCCTCCTTATGATTGGCTCCAGGTTAGCACATGCGCAATAGAACCAGGAAACTTCCAAAAGAGGGTGGAATGGGGGTGAACGATGAGGAAATAATCTCTCCCCGGCACAGCCCGGGGGCCATCTGGTTGTCAGCAGCGCCTGCGCGGGAGCTATCCTCCCTCCCGGTGGAGGATGCGCGCGCAGCGCTTTCGGCCATCCGGAAGTTTGCGTAGGACAGCTAAGGTGAGTCCTACTCTTTGGGAAGGGTAGGAGAATTTGGCCGCAGCCGTCTGGCTCCCTATCCCGGTCACGGAGTCCAGAGGTGAGGGGAAGGTGAGGCGGAGCAGGGGGAGGTCTCCCGATCCACTGACCGCAGTCCAGTAGTGGTGCCTATGCCGTCTGCACGATCCTTTGTGGAAGACAGAGTCCCCGGGGGCAGGGGTCTGGATGAAAGAAACTTCTGGCGGCCGGGATAACTGCCCTGCCCTTGCGACCCCTGCAAGCCACTTGTTGACTCTTGGTGGTCGTGACTACGACCGAGGTGGGCGGAGCTAGTGAGGAGTTTGACAGGTGCCCCTCCTTGGCACTACGTCATCCCTGGTTTCTTTTGAGGGCGGGGCCTAGGCGAATCCGGGTTATCTCGACACCTGTCCCTCCTGCTGGGAGGTGGAATCCAGCCTTTAGCTCTTCTGCTGTGCTGTGGCTGAGAACATGCCAGGACGGAAACATTTTTTTTTTTTTAAGATTTTATTTATTTGACACAGAGATGATCACAAGTAGGCAGAGAGGCAGGCAGAGAGAGGGGGAAGCAGGCTCCCTGCTGAGCAGAGAGTCCGATGCAGGGCTTGATCCCAGAACCCTGAGATCATGACCTGAGCCGAAAGCAGAGGCTTAACCCACTGAGCTACCCAGGTGCCCCGATGGACGTAATTCTTAACACAGAGATGTTCAGTAAATATTGTTGAATAAATAAAATAAATGGGTGAATGAATGATAAAGACCCCTGAGTGTTGGAGCCTTGGGTTTAAGTCCTAGCCATGTGATCTTCAACTGGTGACTTCACTTGGAAACTCCCTTCTTCCATCCGTATTTCTTGAGCGTTTTCTATAGCACTAAATTCATCTGACCTATTAAACTGTTGCTCATTTGTTTATTAATGTCCCCTTCTGACACTAGAATGTGAGCTTTCTCCAGTCAGGAGCCTGTTTGTTGCCTTTGCTGCTGTATCCCAGTGGTCAGCACATATCAGGCATTCAAGTGAATGATTACTGAATGAATGAATGAACTTAGCACACTCTGGCTATGTTGCCAATGATCAATAAACACTAACCTTATATGTGAAGTGGGCCTGAGTCAACCTCTCCACTTTCATTCACTTACAGGATACTGTTAAGATGGAGTTGCCAGCCCAGTGAATCGGAGGGCCAGACCGTGACCCCTTAAAGGTACCATCCCCTCAGGGACATGCCCCTTAAGGCCTTTTCCCCATCAACACCTGCTACTATTCCATCTCCTCCATGTTGCTACTTTCAGACTTCACTCCTAGGAGGAAGGTTATCATGGGCATGGCAGGGTCACTGAGTTAGACTTTTGCCCCGCCCTAGAGGCCATCTTTAACCAAGGCACTTGGCACTGGGGAAAATTCCACATAAAGCAAAGCCACTTAAAAATGCCATGGATTTTCATTTTTTTTAATTTTTATTTATTTTTTAGAGAGAGCATGAGCAGGGGTGGGGGCAGAGGGGGCAGGAGAAGCAGACTCCCCGCTGAGCAGGGAGCCTGTTCCAGGATTCAGTCCCAGGACCCCTCGATCATGACCTGAGCCGAAGGCAGCTGTTTCACTGACTGAGCCACCCAGGCATGCCCGGATTTTCATATTTCTCGTTTCATAAGTAACCTAGTAAAGTTCTAGTATGCTAGTCTGTTGAGGCTAGACTACGCTGCAGTAGCAGCAGCCCCCAAATCTCAGTGGCTTAACCCAAATACAATTTTCTCACTAAAAACAAAGTCTGGAACAGCTCCTTAGGGTAGCCACCCTCTAGGCAATCTTGATCTTGTGGCTCTGATGTCAACACCAAGGCTTCAGGTTTGTTGTGGCCTAAAGGGAGAAAGGGGAAGTGGAGGTGACTTCTCCAGCTTAACAAAAATACTCACCAGTATTTGTACCTTCAAGAAGGTAGAGATGTCCTTTTAAATGTCATGATGAGGACAACAAATTATCAAGTGACACAACCAGTCAGAATTACAGGTTTCGTGGAGGCTAAAGGATACTTGGCGACAGTCTTTGGTGTCTGGTGTCATACACCACTTGTTTGTGTGAAATGAAGGAAGGGCAACTCTTTCCTACAGGAAAAAAATGGTTTCTGCTTTTCTGAAGACCAACAGGAGGAGGAACCCTTGTCCCCTCTCGCTGAGATTTCTTTCGTTCACTGTCTGGATAGCATAGGGTTTTCAAGGGCAAGCACTAGAATTCCATAAGTCAGCACCAAGAGGAAATGGGGAGGCCTGCGAGGCTCAGGACTTATGGACAGAGAAAGGGAGAAATGGAAACATTAACAACTGAAATATAAGTTGGACACAGGGCGTGATACAGTAATAACATCCACTACCATAAAAGGCTTTCCGTAGGCCAGGTCCTGTTCTCAGCAGGGGTGTGGGACTCAATCTTAGGACCTGAGATCATGACCTGAGTGGAAACCAAGAGTCAGACGTGTGACAGACCCAGGCCCCCTAGGCACCCCATTCTCACACCTTGATATCAGACTTCTAGCCTCAAAAATTCTGAGAAAATTAATTCCTGTCCTTGAAACCACCCAGGGAGTGGTGTTTAGGGAGGGTAGCCCAAGCAAATGAATACTCCTGCCCTGTCCTCCTTTGTAGTGGGTTCTATGTGTGATTTTGGTCTTGATTTTGACAAGTTTTAGGGAATATTCCAGAGACAGGCAAGGCCTGGAGGACAGTGCTATGAAATCCAGTGTCTCACTAAGTACATCAGGATGAGACCCACTGCATAGCTCTAACCAACTCTAAAGCCCTGGTGGCTTCATGTGACATAAGTTTATTTGCTGATCCTGAGATTCCAATGTGGACCAGGCCACCCTCCTCCATTTTGCAGCTATGCCCCCCCCCCCCCGGAGCATGCCACCCCCAGAAGTCTCCAAGCTGCGGGCTGGTGGATGGAGAAGGAACTCCAGCTTTTCACAGCCTCAGCTGGGAAGTGACTTCCACTCACATGCCATTGGCCAGAACTAGTCACATGGCCCCAATCTGCTTGGGATGGGGGTTTTGTGTCCGAGATGTGTAGGGGAAAATGTGGGTGATTGGCCAGCTTTCACCTTCTCTCCCGTCCCTGTCGTGGGTTCCAAGAAATGAACATCACAGATGATGGCAGAAAACCCTCCGTGCTCCCACGCCTGGAGCAGAACTCCTACATGATGTCCGTTGACTCAGAGGCACGACCGTGTTGCATTTTTCTGCTTTTCACCACCACCACCCACACACCCACCCCCCCCCCCCCCCAGGCCACAAGGGAGAGAGGAGTGGCTGGAGGCTGAATCCAGGGGCCAGGAATTCATTTCCAAAGTGGCCACTTCCTAATTCCTAAGACAGTCTGCTCCAACAGGATAACTTTCCTCCCTTTTCCAGTCTGGTAACCACAGGGAGCGCAGGGGACGACTCACTGGTGGTGCGTTTGGTTTTTGCCTTCAGCTTCCTGTTCCCTCCCTCCACTTCTTGTTTTCTAGCATGTTCACCTTCTGTCCAGACTGTGGCAAAAGTATTGAAGCCTCATTCAAGTTCTGCCCCTACTGCGGAAAACCTTTGTCCTTAGCAGAGCATGAAGGGTCCCAGACCTTTGTCAGACCGCGTACGTCATCCTTCCGAGGTAAGAACCAGGCCTTCAAGGGATGATGCGTGTGTGCGTGCATTTAGGGAGGGAGGACAGTCACCTTTGCAGCCTGTCTGATGCTGCATTGATCCCAGAGCTGCCTGGGGACTCAGGCTCAGTCTACACTCAGTTTCTTGGCATCTGATCAGCCCCGTTAAAGTTGACAACTCACACATTTCTGTCTCCAGTCTGAACTCCTCCCCTGAAATCCAAATTCATATGTGTATGTATTCACCCGCTGCACCTGTTGTGTGTCCCATATGCATCTCCACACATGCCCAGGGCTGAGCTCCTGATGTGACTCTCACCCACCCATCTATCCCTTCCGTAGACTTTGCATCACAGTATACGTGGCAACCGTGTAATCCGGTTTCCCAGACCAGACTCTGCAGTCACCATCCTTCAGTCCTCTTTCTCTCCCATCCCGCAACTTCAGCTCTCCAGCAAATCTTGGCCACTTCTGCCACCTCCTGAGCCACCACCCTGCCCCGTCCGTCCCCTCCTCTCAGTGCCCTACCTCTCAGGACCTGGCAGAGTTGGGTGCTGAGAAATCTCACAAATTGATGGACTGAATGAGTGAAATATCAGCAGTAGGTCCTGGCCAATGGCAAGCCCAAGCATATCCTGCCTTGAGAAATCAAAGCGAGCGAGCTTGTCTGAAGGCCACAGAAGGAAGTCAGCATACGTGACATTCATTTTATCATTTGAGATTGCATTTGGCTGCAAGTAACAGAAAAATGCTTCCTCAAGAGTTTGTGTGTGTGGGGGGGGGGTGGTTTAAATGAATGGGTTTACTTTTCATACTAAAAAAGTCTTCAGGGACCAGTCCAGTGGAGGAATGGGGTCCCCCGATGCCATAGGGACCCAGGCTCTCCCCGTCTTTCTGTTCGGACATTCTGAACAGAAGGGTTTCCCCCCATGCTTATTGCCTTGAGTTTTCAAGATGGCTTCTCCTCTCCGGTGTCGTGTCTGCATTCCAGACAGTTGCTGACAATATTTACCTTCACCTGAGTTCAGAGTCTGAGGGTTTGGTTTTGCTTCTGGTTTTTTCTTTTTTAAGATTTATTTATTTCAGAAAGTGAGAGACAGAGAGTGCGCAAGCATGAGCAAGAGGGGCAGAGGGAGAGAGAATCTCAAGCAGACTCTGTTCTGAGCACAGAGCCCGACTTGGGGCTCGATCTCACAACCCTGAGATCATGACCTGAGCCAAAGCCAAGAGTCAGATGCTTAACCAGTGACGCCCCCAGAGCCTGAGTTTTAACCATGGCCTTCTCTAATGCCAACCTAGGACTCAGTTCATTATTCATTCACCTGGACCGCCTCCTGTGTACCTAGGTGCTGTCTGTCCCAGACAAGTAGTAACACACACAATACGTACCAGGTGTCTGGTTTCTCAGAGCTTTTGAAAGTCAGTAAGGCAAACAGACATTGAATAAGCAACTACCAGGAGAGCATATAATAACAGAAGGGAAATGGATGGATCATGGAACCCACTGAAAAGAATTTTGTTTCTGGGGGGGATCTGGGAAAGCCTCACTTGTAGGTCACATTTGAGCCCAAACCAAGGGGTGATAAAAATTAGCTAAGTGAAGAGTGGGGTCAAGTTGAGGGAGTCAGGAAAGTTCCACACACTGGGGCACGGTAAAGGGAAAGGCCATGTGGTGGGGGGAGGCATGCATGTAGGAAAAATAAAGGCGGACATCTTGACTGGGGTAGATAGGCAGGGCTCTGTAGACCCTGGGTAAGGAGGTTAGTAATCACTGATGTAGTCGGGAGCTGTGGAGGGTTTCTACCAAGTGGGAGATACAATATGATTTGCATTTTGAAAAGATCTCTGTGGAAAGTGGGGGCGCCTGGGTGGCTCAGTCAGTTAAGTGTCTGACACTTGATTTTGGCTCAGGTCACAATCTCAGAGTCTTGGAATGGAGCCTTGTGTCAGGCTCCATACTGCATGAGAAGCCTGCTTAAGATTCTATTCTCTCTCCCTCTGCCCCTCCTCCCACTCATACTCATGCTCTCTCTTTCAAAAACAAGAAGAAGAAGAAGAAGAAGAAGAAGAAGAGGGGTGCCTGGGTGGCTCAGTGGGTTAAGGCCTCTGCCTTCGGCTCAAGTCATGATCCCAGAGTCCTGGGATCAAGCCCCATATTGGGCTCTCTGCTCAGCAGGGAGCCTGCTTCCCTTCCTCTCTCTCTGCCTGCCTCTCTGCCTACTTGTGATCTCTCTCTCTCTCTCTCTCTCTCTGTGTGTGTCAAATAAATAAATAAAATCTTTAAAAAAAAAAAAAAAGACACGGGGCACCTGGGTGGCTCAGTGGATTAAAGCATCTGCCTTCGGCTCAGGTCATGATCTCAGGGGTCCTGGGATCGAGCCCCTCATTGGGCTCTCTGCTCAGCAGAGAGCCTGCTTTCTCCTCTCTCTCTCTCTGCCTGCCTCTCTGCTTACTTGTGAGCTTTGTCTGTTAAATAAATAAATAAAATCTTTAAAAAAAAAAAAATAAGACAGATCTTAGAGGAGCGCCTAGGTGGCTCAGTCAGTTAAGGATCTGACTCTTGATTTTGGCTCAGGTCATGATCTTGGGATCATGAGACTGAGCCCGGATGAGGCTCTGTGCTGGGTGTGGAGCATGCTTAAGATTCTCTCCTGCTGCCTCTGCCTTAGAGAATTCTCTTAGGACCAGGAGCTCCCAGTCAATCAAAAGATACCAGGAAAGACACCTGGGTAGCTCATTTGACTGGACATCTGCCTTCAGCTCAGGTCATGATTCCAAGGTCCTAGGATCGAGCCCCACACCAGGCTTTCAGTTCAGTGGGGAATCTTCTTCTCCGTCTCCCTCTGCTGCTTGTGCTCTCTTGCTTGCTTTCCTGCTCTCTTTCAAATGAATAAATAAAATCTTTAAAATAAAAGACACCAGGAAAAGGCCAGTGTCAGGACAAACAACAAACTATAAAATCACACCCATGATGACCAGAGACCTCAGAATTAACAGATGAGAATATGTTCGAAACACACTTAACATAGTTAAAGAAATAAAAGAAGAAATTCAAAATATGGTGAAGAAGCAGAAGTTAGTTAGAATTGTAAAGGAACCAAAACAATTTGAAAAGGAACCAAACATCATCATGGTGACCAGAAACTTGCTGGATGGTTTAACTGCTGACCAGACAAAGCTGAAGGGAGAATTAGCAAATTGGAAGATAGATTCAAAGAAATTGCCTAGAAGAAAGCAGAATGACAAAGCAATAGAAGACACACAAGAGACGCCAAGACCCAAGGAGGAAAAGCAAATAACTAAAATGAAGGGAAGTTTGCTTAGATATTTAGGTGACAAGAGAACCAATACTTGGCTCTGGGGGTCCAAGGGAAGAGAGTAGTCGAATGTGCCCTCAGAGTTCCTGGTTTAGGGGTTCCTAGAAGAGGCTTTGTAATCCCAGTTTGTGTCTGGTCTCCCTTTCTATAGGCTCAAGGAGACAAAGCAACTCCAGTCCTGAGATCCCTTGTAAGAAAGTGAAATGGTCCAGCTCTGTCACCTCCCCCTCCTCATCCCTCTGCTTAGATGGTGACAGTTCTGGGTCTGAAGATACTGTGAGATCCAAAGGTAAGAGTTGGGGTCAATCCCGCTTGACTCGATGGGGAAAAGGCGGGTTGTTGGACAGAGTTCCGGGCTTCGTTCCCCTGCTCGGGCATCCTCTACCCTGCCTGGGGCCCTCATCCTTTCTGCCTCACTTGCTGGACTGACAGTCCTGTGTGGGCAGGGACCAGGTAGATTCATCTCCATAAGCCTGGTGCCTGCCAACAAGTGTGGGAGTCTTGAGGACCCTGTGCTCATCTCCCTCCCAGGTGGCCCTTGGATCTAAAGTCTCAGCCCTCGGTGCCTTGCTTCCATCCCCTGTTATCCTCCAGACCCCTCTGCCTCTTGCCATTCTATGCCTTAGGTGGATGGTGGGTGGGAAGAATGCATTAGACAATATCCTTTCTTGTGTCCACATCTCTCTCCTGACCATGACATCCCATTCTCTTGCCAGACTGGGAGCCCCTCAAGGACAGGGTCTTGGTCTAACAAATTTCTGAAGCTTCTTTATACTCAGCACAAGGCCAGGGCCTGGTTTGGGATGTTTCTGGTTGAGTATCTGGAATGTCTTTTTTCTCCTTCATAAAATTCTGCTCATCCAACAAGACCCAACTCAAATGTCCCCTCCTCCAGAAAGCCTCTCTTGACTTCTCAAGGCACCAAAAATCTTTTTCTCATATTCCTCTCTATGGCCCTGTTTCAGACTCAGTTCTGACCAACTATGTCCAGATCAGCCTCCCGCACCAAATTAGGGGCTCCCAAGGGACAGGGCCCAGGTCTGAGTCCTGTCTGGATCTCCAGCTTTATCCCACGAGGCTCTGACTCATGAAAGGTCCCAGGAAGCATCTGTTGAATGAGCAAATGAATAAATGAGCAGAGTGGCAAGCCTTGTCCTATTACCCATATAACTGTGTTCTCCCAGATGCTGCTTTTTCTTTAATCTGAGCATCATTCCGCAGGGTCCTGGAGCAGACCCCCAACCCCCAAAAGCAGCCCACAGGCAACCAAGCGAAGCCCGCAGGCAACGAAGAGAAGCCCACAGACACTGAAGCGGAGCCGGGTGACAACCTCACTTGAGGCTCTGCCCACAGGGGTGGTGGTGACAGACAAGAGTGGGCGGCACTGGAAGCTGGGACCCCTCCAGACCAGGGATGACCAGGGCATTCTCTATGAAGGTACAGTGTCCACAGGCCAGCAGGCCCTGGGCTGGGCTGAACCAGGGTGTCTTCAGACCAGGGCAAGGGGAATGGAAATGGAAACCATCTCCCAGCTGCAGACCTGCCTCTGGACAACTTTCTCTTAGACTGGGGCCTACAGAACTCCCCACCCATAGGGGCTGGGCAGATCGAGTAAATGTGTACAGGAGTCCAAGAGTGAGCAGTTGGTAATGGTGGAGACTGTGGCCACCTGGAAAGCATGTGCTCTGTGTAAAGAGGCATGCCCCTCCTCTACCTCTGTTGCGGGGGAGTACAGGCCCAGGGCGGCTGAATGATAGGGATCACAACAAATGTTCTATCTATCCTGCAGTGGTGGCAGGGAGCACCCCCCAAAAAAATGTAGTTTGGTGATGGAGGATATGCATGACTACTTGCTTGCATAATTGAGGTTTCTGGGAAGTGCAGGTCTGCATCTCCCTGAGAAGAGGAAGGAAAGGCACCTGGTTTGGGTTTTTGTTCGGTTGAGGGGTGTGGCTGGAGTGAGGGTTCCTGCCCTGGGGCCAGGGCCTCCGTGATTTGCATCTCCCATGGCAGCAAAGGAGGGAGCCCCCTGTCCTCAGGCTTGCTTATCAGCTTGCCCAGATGTGGGGCCGGAGAGGAAGAGGCAGGACCCGGCTTAGACACTGGCATTGTCAAAGTTTAAAAAATGGAGTCAGACACCTTGTGACAATGAAGAGAAAAAGAACTGTGCTGGGAGTGTTAGTATTAACCAGCCTGATGTTTATCGAGTACTTATTCAAGGCCACACTGTGTTCTAAGCACTCTGTGGGAGGTTTGGTCATTTTTTCAATTGAGATAAAAGCCACGTAACATGAAATTGATGATTTTAAAGTCTGCAGTTCAGTGGGGTATAGTCCATTCACGGTGCTGTGCAGCCATCACCTGTATCTCGTTCCAGAACGTTTCTACTAGCCGTAAAGGAAACCCCGTGCCAAAGCACTTGCTTTCCCTCTACCCCACACTTTCCAGCCTTGGTCATCCGCTAATCTGCTCTCTGTCTCATTGGGTTTCTCTGTTGTGGACGTTCCAGATTTTGCATCTGTCTTCTTCCCCCCAGTGTGATGTTCTCAAGGTCGGTCCACATCATAGTGTGTGTCAGAACTTCATTCTGTCTTGTAGCTGAACAATACTCTCTTGGTGTGTGTATTTCATGTCAGCTTCTCCATTTACCGGTTGGCTGGTGGACAAGCGGATTGTTTCCGCTTTGGGCTGTGATGACTCCCCTTGCCCTGAGCATCTGGGTACACATTTCCATGGGGCCGAATGTTTGCTTTGTACTTCCTAATTCACCACAGGTGCCAGCACTGTCACTGTCCCCATGTCCTAGAGGAGGGACGTGAATCCCAGAGATGTCATTAACCAGCCAGAGATCTGGCTCCAGAGATCTTCCAAGTTTTCAGGAAAAGCCAGAAATCTGGATTTTGATGGGAAGTCTTCTATTTGGAAGTGCCAACTGGGCGTGGGCCACTGTCGGGGCGGGGAACAGGGCTGGTGAGGGCTGTGAAGTGCGTTTGCACTGTTTGGGGCTGTGTCAACCCACCAGCCACATCGCCTTTCTCCTCTGCGAGCTTGTACCAGTCAAGAAATGGTGCAGTTTTTTTTAAAAGATTTTATTTATTTATTTGACAGACAGAGATCACAAGTAAGCAGAGAGGCAGGCAGAGAGAGAGGAGGAAGCAGGCTCCCCGCTGAGCAGAGAGCCCGATGCGGGGCTCCATCCCAGGACACTGGGATCATGACCTGAGCCAAAGGGAGAGGCTTTAACCCACTGAGCCACCCAAGTGCCCCGAAATGGTGCAATTTTATGTCCTGTAGTTAAAGCCAGTAACAATTAAACAACAGCCAGAATTGCGATTTTTTTTTTTAAATGGCTGATGACACTCTTGGCCCACTCTGTCCCCCATCCTTGCTTGGTTCATCCCACCACTCAGCTCATCTCACTCCCTTACTCAAGCAGCCCTGTGAGGGGGCGTTCTCTTCCTCATCAGCTCCTGGGTTATGACATCATCCTCCCTGTCTCCCCAGAACAATCCAGGAGAACCAGTAGACGCCAATAGAAAAACCACTGGACGCCAGTAGCACCCAGCCCCTCCCCCTACCGTGACAACCAAAACTATCTCCAGACACTGCCTGCTGCCTATGGGGGAAATTGAGACCCACTGAGTCAGGCTATCCCAGACACATCAGTTTAATAGTCACATGGAAGCGCTGTGATTGTATTTTATTTTTTAAGGTTTTTTTTTATTTATTGGAGAGAGCATGCGCATGAGTGGGGAAGGAACAGAGGGAGAGGGGGAGAGGGAATTTCAGGCTCACTCCCCGCATGGAGCCCGAAGTAGGGCTCAACTCCACAACCCTGAGATCATGACCTGAGCCGAAACCAAGAGTCAGACACTCCACCACCTGATCCCCCCAGGCACCCCAACACTGTGATTTTATTAAGCACCTTTCAAATGGCCCACAACAGAGAGGTTGGGGCAGAGATGGGCGTGCCAGGCTCAGGCGGGGCATAAGCAAAGACTCAGAGGCTAGAAACCCAGTATCAGGAGCAGGAAGCATCAGGATGCTGGTGTTCCTGGCAGTGAGAGTAGGTGCGCGGGGTGCCCAGAGTCTCCAGCAAACCCTCCCCTCGCTGGGAGGTGGGACGGTGCAGCCAGACCTTGTGGGCTATCCTCCTGTCTCTGCTGGCAGCTAGTTGTCTAACCTTGTTCGGGTTCAAGTGATGTCCTGACCTCGTGCCTCAGTTTCCTCACCTGCAGAATGAGATAAGAGTAGTAGTGACCTCGAAAGGTCATTGTTGGGAAAGCTGCACAGGTGGACCAATGCAGAGGAAAGCAACAAGCACAGTGCAAGTGCTTCCTGTCGCTGTGCTGCTCATGATGGATCTCAGAGCAGCTTTCTTGCTCCAGGTTCAACATCACCAGTCTTCTGGTAGTCGGGGGCCTCCGCCTGCTCACCTGCTATGCCCTTGTCAGCCTTGGGAGCACATAGGGACTTTCCATATATCAGGTCTGCATCAGACAGGGGTCTCCCTAGGCCCCAGAGTCTGGAGCCCTGGGTTGATAGCCAGCCTCTACAGGAGCAGTTGGCCAAGTGCATTACCCGTCCTGGGCCTCTGTCAGCCCCCCTCTATAATGCAAATGGCCCAGCTGGCTCCCCAGGCTATTAGAGGAGTGGAAGAGAGAAGCCCTTCATAATCCGCAGAGAAGTGCAAGAGATGTATGTAAGTTGCCAGCTCTTCCTGCCTGCTTCTGAGTGCCAGGCATGTACCTGTCACCTGCCCACGTGGGAACTCTGGGAGCCCGGTTAGTATGCGTGAGAGGTGCCACAGTCCGCTCCAGACACCTGCTGACAATCTTCCCAAGCCCCCTTCCCGCAGCTGGGACGGACCCCTCTGCCCCCTGAGATCTCAGCCCTTCACACATTTCCCTCTTACAGGACCCACTCAGGTCACCTTTGACCCTGAATTTGCAAACCCTGGGCTCCCACCCTGCTCCAGCTGGAGCTTCTCGAGAGCGAGGGTAACCTCTGGGTAACTGTCACCTCCCTGTCCCTCGGCTCAGCATCTTAGACAACACAAACCTGGATGGTGAAGGGGTAGGAAAGACGAGAGAAAGGAAGGACTCGGAGGGCCGCAGGGATGAACTATGCTGTTTTAGTTCATGGGCTCTGGATGATAAGGCAGGGCCAGCACTGCCACTTACTGGTTGTGGGTCCTTGTGCAAATTATGATATTTTGAAAGCTGCCACACACCAAGCACCCACTGTGAGCCCGGCTTGGTGCTTGGCTGTGGGGCCGGGTGGGTTCACCAAGTGGTGCATTTGAAGGCGGAAACCAGCTTTGATGCTCAGCTATGGCCCATCTGAGCCTTGCTTCCGACCCCGGGGGCAGGCTTCGTCATTCCTATTTCACAGACTTGGCAACGGAGGCCCAGAGAAGTCTAACGCCTCAGGCAAAGTCATACAGAGAGTTGGTGGCCCAGTGGCCTCCTCTGTCTTTTGGCCTCTCTGACCCTCCGCTCTCGTCTCCTCCACCAGGTGGCACTAATGATGACAGCAAGAGCAGTAATAGTAACATGGTAGAAGACCTTAAAGGGAAACCATGAGCTTTTAAAGCCCACTCTTAGTACGGGGTTTGTAACCGAACCAAATGGCACAAACATGAAGGGTGTTTATGAGCAAGAGGGGAAGAAGGAGGTGGGAGGCGGGTGCAGCCAGCCATAGCTTCATCTGTCCCTGTGGGGCTCTGGAGCAGAAGTGGTCTTTGAGCATGGTTCTGTGTTGACCCAACACAGATGGGCCTTTACATCCCCCTTGAAAACCTGTTGGATATGGGCCACCCCAGGCTTGCAGCTTTGGGGACCCCTGAGGTGCTGAAGGCTACTTGGGACAGCACTCCCCGGGGGACGGGGCTGGGACAAGAAGTCCTTCCTCGCAGGGGTTCTACATCTGTACTTACCCGTACGTGTAAACAAATGCAAATAGCTGGTGTGTTGGGGGTCCCTAGGACCACCCCGCCAGGCTCACTTGTTCACAAAGAGGACCCATCCACAAGCCTCAGTCCATAGCTGTTCTTGTCCCCCAATTCATTACAGCAAAAGGACACAGAGCACAGGCAATGGGGAGAAAGTCCAGGGGGGACCAGCATCGGCCTCGAGAATCCTCTCCCTGTGGAGTCACACGGGTTGCACAAGGAAGTGTGACAACATGTGTGAAATGTCATCTACCAGGGACGCTCCTGAAAGACACAGCACCCAGGGTTTTTACTGGGAACTCATTACATAGGTGCACTCTGCCTGGAATGTACCAAATTCTAGACTCTTACAAGGAAAGCATCTATTCAGCATGATAGTTTGGGCACAGAGCCCTCCTCTTATTGTTAGAGAATGCTGGAACCCTCCTCAAACCCAGGTTCCCAGACACCAGTCAGGGGTCACCCTTGCAAGCAAGCCTTTCCAAGGAGAGCAGGCAGACCTTCTCATCAATAACCCTCTTTGTGTAGCTGAATATTAACTAAGAAAAAAAAAAAAGAGCCTGTTTGAAAGTAGGAAGGAAGGGGTCTTGAAAGCCAAGAGTGTACTTGATCCCCAGGGAACCAGAGAAGCGAAAGTGCTGCTCATTCCTGGGAAGCTTGAGGACCGTGACTCGCCTTCCCTCTAGATGATAACCTGGTTCATTTTGTCCACCCACAGCTGAGGCTCTCTCCACCCTCGCCTGCAAGTCAAGTCAGAAGCAGACGTTCTCGCTTAAACTTGTGAGTGTCCCCGGGGTGCAGAGCCAAGAGGGAAGGGCCTGTAGCTTGTGCACCAATGACCTCCGGGCCCCTTGGAATGCTGGCACAGGCAGAAGAGTTCGGTCTTGGCCTGCGGGCAGCCATGGGACCTCAGACCAGGCACATCTCCCTCCAGCCTCATGTTCTTTATCACAGGGGACTCGGAAACTGCCGTGAGGTCTGCCCCGCACCCCAGTTCTGGCACAGGGCAATCTGGACAGGTGCCTTCTTCCCTCCTGGGGCTGAGTTTCCTCATCTGGGTGAGGGAGCCACTAATACCCACACTGTGTGACCCACCTGCCTGTCTTAGAGCGTGTATTTCTTGAGCACCGCTATATATCCCTGTGCTGGGTGTTGGGGCCCATCAGACAAGCAATGAGATGGGGTCCCTTCACTGAGGAGTCCATGAAATCATACACAACCTTAGCACATGGGAAACATGCACTTGAGGGGAGCCCAGAGGGAAAGCCAACCAAGAACATGAAAGCAGCCAGGCAGGCGAGTGGCGTCCCTCCCAGAGAGGAAGAGCCTATAACAGTATATCATCCTAGTTAGCAGCCTCATCATTACCCCTGAGAGCTGTACTTATAGGTGACTTTCATTTTCTTACCTTCGTTTGTGCAGATTTTCTCACCCCTAAAACACCGGGGCAGCCAGTCCTGGTGCCCCCCCACCTCCCACCCTGTGGTCCTAGATAGAGGCTGTGTGAGTGGACTCCAGAGCCAGGCTAACATATGAGTAACGGCACCTGCTTGCTGAGAGCCTGTTCCTAAAAAAAATAATAATAATAATAATTTTTTTAAAAAGAGAGATAAAGGGGCTCCTGGGTGGCTCAGTGGGTTAAAGCCTCTGCCTTCGGCTCAGGTCATGATCCCAGGGTTCTGGGATCGAGCCCCGCTTCAGGCTCTCTGCTCAGCAGAGAGGGGAGCCTGCTTCCTCCTCTCTCTCTGCCTGCCTCTCTGCCTACTTGCGATCTCTATCTGTCAAATCAATAAATAAAATCTTAAAAAAAAAAGAGAGAGAGAAAGAGAGAGGGCCTGTTCTGTGCCCAACCCAGGGCTAAGAGTCTCACGAGCAGGCCTGGTAGATAGTTCCTTTGTTCCCCCCATTTAACAGATGAGGAAATGGGGACTTGATCACTTGCCCAGGGGCACCCAGTGTACAAGTTGCTTTGTCCACTTCTGTATCTTCAATGCCAGTAGAATACTCAGCACATAATAGGTGTTTTGTACAAAGAAGGAATGAATGGCAGTGCTGAGATTTGAACCTAGCTCTCTTTAACCCGTGCTCTTAAGAGGCCAGCTGTACCAGTCGTGTATAACCTCCATTTCACGGGCTGAGATGGCTGCCCCCCTCCTGCTATCTCCGCTGCATTCCAGCCACCTGGAACAGAAGAGGAAAGGGAGAGCCTTCCCAGCCCTTTGAGGGCATAACCTGAAAGTCACTCCCATCTCATCTGCTTACATCTCTATAGGCTAGAAGTTGGTCACAGGGTCATTCCTTGTTGCCAGGGAGGCTGGGAAATGTAGTTTTTAACGGAAGGCCACAGGCCTAGGGAAACCTGTGGATCCTATCATAAAAGAAGAGGAATCTGGGCAATGAGAAGTCATGTGTTCACATGCAGCACCCTGGGGAATTTAGTTCTGATGTGGGGGTCGTGGTGGTGGTTGCTGGCGTTAACCTGGGATGATGCATGGCCAGTGACAACCTTGTCTAAGAGCTTCTGCCATGACAGCCTTCTCCCCCGCCATTCCTGACTAGGATGCCAAGGATGGGCGCTTGTTCAACGAGCAGAACTTCTTCCAGCGGGCCGCCAAGCCTCTGCAAGGTATCTTGCCCGGAGATGGGTGAAGGGGAGAGAGTTAGGGCTTCTAGCTTGGTCAGAACAGCAGCTTCCCTCTGAAGGGGTGGGAAGGGCGGGGATAACATTACAGGCCCAGATGTGCCCAGTCATCTGTCAGGCCTCAGAGGACAGACAGCATGGGCCGAGGCCAGCTGTACCAGCTCTGAGCCAAGCATTCAATTTTCAGGACCACAAGGCAGTTACTAAGCATAGTCATTATTTAAAATTAATTACATCATCTTACAATCAAATACATTATGTTAAGAAAAGTAATGAATATTCAGATCCTCAAAACTCATCACTTCCTAATCGTTTTTCTAGGTACATAGTGGGCAGCGGGCCGCCCGGAACACATTGCTCACGTCCATTGTACCTGCTTGGTGAAAATGCCATACAAATGGCGTGTGGCGTCTCTTCCAGCTCCACATTCCATGATCTCAGACCCATGGCCTGAAATGGGCTGTGGTTGGAAGCATTGACACCAAAAAAATCGGCAAACATGACCAGTCAGGGCTATCTTTCCCTAGACAGACAGTCATTAAACTTTTACCAGCACGCTATTGGCTCTATACCATCCAGCCGAGATCCTGGGAGATGGGCAGACCACTGGTTGATGCCATGACACTTGAGACATTTCCTGATCTTACCAGTGACACATGTGAATTCAGAGGTCACTCTGTTGTCCTTGTCCCTTCCACACCAGATCTGTATATGCATTCAGCTGGGCTCACCCTGTCCCCTGCAGATGTAGGTTACAGTCAGAGGTCAGCAATGAGCACCCTTTCACCACCCCATTGTCACCTGCCCATAGAGGTGACATCTCTGACCAGGAGCCTGGCAGTCTGGGC
Organism: Mustela nigripes; assembly: GCF_022355385.1. Taxonomy (NCBI): domain Eukaryota; kingdom Metazoa; phylum Chordata; class Mammalia; order Carnivora; family Mustelidae; genus Mustela; species Mustela nigripes. Next base: position 4,885,048 of record NC_081573.1, read on the forward strand.
TGGGCTCAGGCACTCTTTGCTTCTGCCTGAGAAGGGACCGTGGGCCCCAGGACCACGGGGGCTCTGACCTCTTGCCCCTCTCCCACAGTGAACAAGTGGAAGAAGCTGAACTCGACCCCCCTCCTGGCCATCCCCACCTGCGTTGGTTTTGGGATTCACCAGGACAGGTACAGGTGAGTCACTTCACCTGCCAGCCACCTTGCTGGTCCCTTTCTTTCTCTCCATGTCATGTGCCCGGGCCCCTGGAGCCAGTCCGTGGCTTCCTTCTCCCCATATTTGAGCCAGGCTGATCCCCTAACAATCAGGAACCCTTGCTCTCGCCCGGAACCGGGACCTTATAGCCACCCAGCCAGAGTCCAGCCTCTGTTCTTCATGCCCCCCCTGCCCTGTCCTCTCTCCCTCTTCCTGGGATACTTCCAGGTTCCTGGTGTTTCCCATGCTGGGGAGGAGCCTTCAGTCGGTCCTGGATGACAACCCGAAGCACGTCTTGTCGATGAAGTCTGTGTTCCAGATGGCCTGCCGGCTGGTAGGTACCTTGCAGCTGCTGGCTCCTGTCCAGGGGATGGGGACCTGGGTCCTAGATTATCCGCTGGTTTGTTCACTGACACATTCAGCCTGTGCATCCCTCTGTTGGCCACTGGGGGCTAGCACTTGACCAAAACAGATGAACACTGGGCCATTAGAACCAGAGAGATAAGCATTCCCATGTGGGAGTTGGAGGAAGGGGCCCCAGCCTCAAAATGAGGGACTCCATTGGGCTTCCTGGTGGAGATTGGTTATAAGCCACAAGTGGGAAATGGCAAGGTGGTGGGTGGAGTGGGAGTGGAGGAGATACACAGAGAGAATATTCCAGGCCAAGGATACAGCTTAGGCAAAGGTGTGTATGGGAGAGGGAGCATAAGGCATTTGTTCACTGATTTAGTCCCTCGTCCATCCATCCTTTTATTAAATAGTTATCAGGTCACAGCTGGGTGTCAGACACTGTCCCAGGGGCCGGGAGTAACAGGGGTATAGTTTTTATGTCTAGTGGGGGAGAATGATATTAAACAGTTTCACAAGCTATGAAAGTTCTCTGAACAGAAATGTCCCTGTGTTGGGACACCTGGGTGGCTCAGTTGGCTAAGCAGCTGCCTTCGGCTCAGGTCATGATCCCAGCGTCCTAGGATCAAGTCCCACATCGGGCTCCTTGCTCAGCGGGAGCCTGCTTCTCCGTCAGCCTCTGCTTGCCACTCTGTCTGCCTGTGCTCACTCTGACAAATAAATAAAATCTTTAAAAAAAAAAAAAAAGAAAAAGAAAGAAATATCCCTGTGCTGTGATGGACGATATAAAGACCCAATTTGAATTCCTGGAGAGCTGGGAGTGGCCAAGGAGTGACCTGTTAGGTGTGTCCTGAAGGTCTCTGTGCTGATATGTCTGGGTCTCCCCAGAGGGTAAGGTAAGGATGGCATGGAGAGGTCAATGGTGACCAATCACACAGAACACCAAGCTGAGGACTCTGTCGTAAGGGCACTGGGGAGCCATGGGAGGATTGGGAGCAGAAGAAAGTTAGGATCATCTCTGGGTACAGAAAGACCCTGGGGGCACATGGTCATGGACAGGAGGGTGTGATAAGGAGGCCAGGTGAGGTTGGCATGAGAGGACAAGCCTGAGGAGATGAGCTGTAGGGACAGAGAGTTTGTAGAACAAGAACCTAGTGAACAGGTAAGCCTTGGGGTCAAGGTGGGCTTCGGGATATATTCAGGATGTAACTAACACCCAGGTAGTTCAGTGTATGAGTCTAGATCTCAGCAAAGAAATCATAGCTAGGGATAAGAAATACAGATTGCTTAACTAAACATATTTCTGCTCTTTGGGAGAAATGAGAAGTCTTTGGTGTAAGTGGCTGTTGAGTTTTGCTTTTTTAGTTTTGGCGGGGTGGGGGGGGGGGCAATAAGAAACCAACATCTTCCCCTCCTGAGTTCACAGTCAATAGAGGAATAGCCGGAAGAGGTAGGTGGAAAACGGATACTACCTTTAATGCTGATTTTTCCAAAGAAGACATGCTTAGGTATGTCATTGGGAACGGGCTTCCTAATGCTTCACTGAGAATCAGGTTTAAACGCGCTTCCCCCTGCCAGTCACAAGTAGCACCTCCAGGCCCCAGGCCCAACTGTGGAGGTTCCTTCACTGGGCTTTGCCTCAGAACTTCTTTCCATTCATCATCATAGAGATGCTTGCTTTCTCCCCCAGCTGGATGTCCTGGAGTTTCTCCATGAGAATGAGTACGTCCATGGAAATGTGACAGCTAAGAACATCTTTGTGAATCCAGAGGACCTGAGCCAGGTAATAGCCAGGTCCCCTCCACCCCAGGGGCTCTCTGGGCCCAGGATCTCATCTGCCGCAAAACCTCCATGTATCTCACAATGCTTACCACAGACAAAGGATTGCTATCCATCATAAGCAAAGGGCTCCTTTGAATAAATAAGATTTAAACGACTTAGTAGAAAATGGACAAAGGTTAGGAAAAGCAGTTCACAGAATAAGAAACCCACAGGTTAGCTAACCATGTGAAAAGATGCTCAGCCTTCCTAAATAATGTCCGTAATCATAGAAATTGAAAAATTAAAACTTCCTGTTTTAGGGGTGGATAAAACTTAAAAGAATGAAGGATTGCTGATAAGGATGTAAGGAAACAGAAATTCTTTATATGCTGTTGGAAGTGTGAATTGGCCAACCTTTCTGGAAGGCCATTTGGATACAGCAGTCAAAATTTTAAATGCATCTGGGGTTTTTTGATCCAACAGTTCATCTTTTAGGAATGTGTCCTATCCATATATTCACAGGACTGTGCAAAGATATATGTACAAAATGTTTCTGACAGTATTGATTGTAGTAGTCAAGTGATAAAACTTTAAATATACATTCCTGGTGGAGTACTGATTAGATAACATTTTTAAATAAATTCTAATTACTTTTAGAGTTGCAAATGACAGAAGCCCAACTTAACATGGCTTTAGAAAAATGTATAAGGGGGTGTTACAAATTATTTGTCCATTGAGTGGAAAAATCCAGAACTTCATTAACTTCAGGCATGGCTATCTGGCTCCAAATTTTAATGCCTGGAACCACTATTAAAGTGCAAGGGTGGGACACCTGGGTGGCACAGTGAGTTAAGCATCAGACTCTTGGTTTTGGTTCAGGTCATGATCTCAGGGTCATCAGCTAAGCAAGGAGTCTTCTTAAGTTTCGCTCTCCCTCTGCCCCTCCCCACTCTCTCCCTCCCTAATCAATCCATCAATTTTTTTTAAAAATAAAATAGGGGCACCTGGGTGGCTCAGTCATTTAAGTGTCTGCCTTCAGCTCAGAGTCCTGGAATCAAGCCCGACTTTGGGCTCCCTGCTCAGTGTGGAGCCTGCTTCTCCCTCTCCCACTGCTGCTCCCCCTGCTTGTGCTCGCTCTCTCTCTCTCTGTGTCAAATAAATAAATAAAATCTTTAAAAAAAAAAAAAAGAAATGACTATTAGTGGTTACTTCTGAGTGGTGGGTTGGGGACTAAAGGTGGTTGGTTTAGGTTCTTTTCACTTCATGCTCTTCTGTACTGTTTGGCATTCAGTTGTTTCAAATTGCACCCATGTTTGAACTCTCTGACTCTAGAATCCAAGCTCCTAACCTCCAAACTATATGGCTTCTCCCCATGTCCACACAGGTGACACTGGCAGGCTACGGCTTCACCTTCCGCTATGCCCCCGGTGGCAAACACGTGGCCTACGTGGAAGGCAGCAGGAGCCCACATGAGGGGGATCTTGAGTTCATGAGCCTTGACCTGCACAAGGGATGCGGTAAGAGTCCAGAGAAGGGATTCAGGACCATGGAGATATGCTTCTCATACAAGGATAGCTGTAGGTTTTCTTTTCTTTTTTTTTTAAGATTTTATTTATTTATTTGAGAGAGAGAGAGTAAAAGAGTGCACAAGAGCAGTGTGAGGGGCTGAGGGAGAAGCAGACTCCCCACTGAGCAGAGAGCCTGATGTGGGTCTTGAACAGGGACTCTGGGATCATAACCTTACCCGAAGGCAGACACTTAACCAACTGAGCTACCCAGGCACCCGGGCTCTAGGTTTTCATAGCCGCAGACAGCAGGTGGCCAGACACAGGAATCACACTAAGGGAGCTAGAATAAGGATTCAGAACCACGGACAGCCTGTGTTAGTGAGTTGTAGGGCAGCACCAAGGACAGCAAGTGGTTGAACACTTGGCAGTTCCAGGGGTCAGATTCAAGATCTGGTTTAGACTGGGAATGTAAAAGTTGTCCAAGAGTCATTCAGGAGAGGTTGTCAAGGAGGCATGGATACTAGCTGTCCATATCTGGAGCACAGGAGTAAGTCTGGATGGAGACCCACATATCAGCAGAATCTCAGGAGTTGTCAGCTGAAGCCCTGGGAGAGGAATGAGATTATCCAAGGAAAGTACACACAGTAAGTAAGAAGAGAATACTTTGAGGAGAAAACTCCTTGAGGAGTTTTCAGCCTCTCCTTCCCAAATCCCTTGATGTTGTATACATCCACAGGTCTACCTGTGTCCTCCCATCAGACTCCCCACCCCCCAGGAAAGGGGTGGTGCCTGTGCCTCCAGCACTGAGTGGCAGAAGGTCTGGCACAGTCAACTCTCAGTGCTTGTTTAATGCTTACACACATTGTTGTTTAAATTATGTTATTTAAGAAGCATAAAAAAAAATCCCACAGGATCCATTACCTTCCTCCATTGAGGCTGAGTTAAGTGCCCGTCCTTCTGGGCTCCCTCATGCCCTTTTCTGCCACCACCCTAGCTCAGGTAATCCCACACCATACTGTGTCTCCATTAGACTGTCAAGGGTTGGAAGCCAACCAAACTCTTGCCTGGGATTTAAGAATGTGGGATGGGGCCTGGTGCACAGAGCTCTGAGAACCTATTGAATGGATGAGTGAGTGAATAAAAGACAAGTAGATAAGAAAGTAAGCTAGCAAAAGCAGGAATGTAGGGACAGCTGAGAGAGCGAATGAGAGTAATTGAGAGACTCATAAGGGCACAAGAGCAGGTAAATGAGAAAGTGAATGAACAGATTAGAGCCTGTGTGCTTGGGTGGTTGAGTGCACTGAGTCAGAGAAAGAGAGTGGAGGTGTCAGTACGTGGAGCATTTGGACTGAGCTGCCTCCTCTTGCCCTGCCTCCCCAGGGCCATCCCGCCGCAGTGACCTCCAGACCCTGGGCTACTGTTTGCTGAAATGGCTCTACGGGATACTGCCATGGACAGACTGCCTTCCCAACATCGAGGATATCATGAAACTGAAACAGAAGTGAGTCTGGGGGTCAGCAGAATGCAGCACTGGCCCGGCACCCCAGAAGGTGGGGCAGAAGCTCAGAACCCAGCAGGGAACAAAAAGGAGGGGGAGGCAGCGTCCAGCAGAACCAAGGCCTCTACAGTACTTGGGCATATCCAATAGCATCCATTGCAGTGGACAAGAGCATGGGCTCCAGAGTCACACTGCCTGGGGTCAGACACCGACCCCATCACTGCAGTGTGTTGGGTGGGCAGCTTAATAACTTCCACAAGCCTTATGTTCTCCCTGAGATGAGATCTTCTTAGCACCTACCTCAGGACTTGTGGAAGGATTCAGGGGAGTCAGGTACGCAGCACTCAGCACAGTCTGACCTGTAGAAAATACTCACAGTGCACAGGACACCATGATTCATCCGTTCCTTCACAGACATGTGGGCAGCCTAAGCAGTTAGGCCTGGGCTCTGTTTCAGCACGTGACAATACCGGCCACCCGTGTCCACACTTCCTCTCCCTGCCGTCGGCTTATAAAAGTACCAGATCCTGCTAGCTCTGGTTTAGACATTCAGTACCAGGGACAGTGGAAGAGTAGCTGGATGGGGAGACGTTCAGCACCAAAGACAGCGGGAGAATCATGCAGGTGCAGAGCAATAGTCAGCACCAAGAACAGTGGTCAGCAGGGCTGGGTGGGAAGGGCACGCAGGCACCTTGGTCTTCAGCACCAAGGACAGTATACTGCTGGGTAAGGGGAAGCCCTGCGGGTCCAGAGGTAGGCATCCAGAATCTAGTATAGCCTTGGCAGGGCTGCTGAGATTTGCCCAGGAGTCATCTAGGAGGGCCCATCTAGGAGAGGTTTGGCCATCCATGTCTGAAGTGCAGGAATGTCTAGAAACTCAGACCTCATTGCTAGCTCAGGAGTTGTCAGTAGATGACCTGGGAAAGAATGGGATTATCCAAGGAAAGTTTGCCTGGTGGGAGGAGGGAAAACTCCAGAGAAGGACATCGAGTCCTTTGTGCTTCTCAGTTCTCTGTGTGCCGTGTCGCTAGTTCATGCTGAGCCTCTCTCTTGTTCTATTGTTTCCCTTTTATAACCCCCCACCATCTTCTCTCAACCATGGACACACACTCAAACATACTTAATATATGTTCTGCTGATACTTGTGTTTAAGTGTATCTGTATCCTTAACTCGCCTGGTGGGGGTAGCACTATGTGTGTTTGACCTGCATAAATACTGTTCTGCTCCAAATCTCACTTATTTCTGGCATTTTTCACTCAGCACCTTGTTCTTCAACTTTAACTGCATTGTCACACGTGCATCGAGTTTACTACTTCTGACTCCTGCTTTCCAATGACTACAGACATGTCTGTGACCTTGAACAATCTATGATCGGTGTGTTTAATTTGCATAAATGGTACTGAGCTCTAAATGTCATTCTGTTCCTTGCTTCCTTTCACTTAGTGCTGTATTTTCTAACTTTAGCTACATTGCTAGTTCACTGCCTCCGAATACTGCTCTTGAATTTGTTTGTTTGGATATGTCTGGATCCTTGAAAAAGCCATGATGTTGCTGTTGGGTGGGTGTGGGATTGGCATGAACTGTCGCATGCCCTGAATCTACTTGTCCTTCAGATTTCTGCTCACTCACTCCCCAGTGCATCAGTTTTCCTCTTGTGGTGCTCAGTCAGAGGAAGGGATCTGCCCCCCTCCACACTGTCCTGCTCGTAATGACCCACGGGAGGACAGCTTGTCTGTGCCAGACACTGCACTCTGTATCATCCTCAGAACAACTCAGATAAATGCTCTTATGACTGAGGCACAGAATGCTTAGGGAATCAGCTCAGGTCACACAGCTACTAAGGAGAGGTGCTTAGACTCAGAGCCAGGCCATTTGACTCTGGAGAAGGCTCTTTCAACATGAAGCTGTGTGGGAGGCTTATCACAGATGGATTGGTGGCTTGGATGCAGCCTTCCTTCACTCAACAGATACTTATTGAGCATTTATTATGCACCACACCATGGTCTAGTCCCTGGATATATAGGAATAACTGAGACAAACATCCCTGCCCTTCCGGAACTCCTATACTAGTGGAGGTGACAGGCAGTAAAGAGATGAAGAGTGAAACACAGACCATGTGATAGGCCAGACTAGTTGGGACCAATGGGCCAGAGCCCTGGGTACCCACCAGGCTGACTGTCAGGGTGCAGGCACATACCACTCCTTTTGGTTTAATGGTCCAGGCAGGTCTCATGGCAGTGGTGACAGGTGAGTCGCCTCCAGAAGGACAGTGAGATGAGGAGGATATCTCACTTTGGCGCTGATATGTCCTTGACCTCTCCAGAAAAAGAGAGCAACAGAGAGAGAGAGAGAGAGAGAGAGAGTGAATTCCTGGGCTCCCAGGCTTCCACAGGCAACCTCTGCCCCAGAAGCCAGCCTCAGAACCCACCAGAAGCCCATTGCCCTATTTTTGTCAGAATTTATTTTTGTACTTCCTTTCTAGTTTTCCAGTAGCTCTCCATATTTAAACCAAGCCAGGAGAAAACAAGTCACAGAATTGGTAACAGCAGCAGTAGGAGCATTGGGCCCAACTGCTAAAGGTCTCGATGTTCCCGGAGCCTATAAACTGCCCCGTACACACTTCTGTTACATTAAGGACAAAGCTGAGCTGCTCTTACGAGGAGATTCCAAAACACAGTGGCTCAGACGAGGTAGATGTTTACTCACCTCTCAAGAGGAGAGCCTTGGCCTCTCCAATGTGCATCTGTCCTCCTGTGGGGCTGGCTCTGCGGGCACCATCTCTCATTGCTTTTGAGAGACAGAACTGGCAATGACATGCATCTCTTGGCCACATGGCCACCCCAAAGCCACACTTCCAGCCTGCGGCTGCTGACCCTGGAGGTTCTGCCCTTAAAGGGGAGAAGTGACAGTGGACAGCAGATAGAGACTGCTCCATGGTGCCACCTTCAGCCAAATTTCTGTGTGGGTAGGGACTGCATCTGCTCACCCCTCACTGTGTTGCTCCCGCCACAGCACTTGGCATGCAGCAGGTGCTCATGAAATAGTTGCTGAATGAATGAACAAGGAAAGCATGTGTGAGCCTTCCTTCACAGGCCCAGGCTTCAGTGTGGACACACAGGTCAGGCAGATGCGGCCCTGGCCTTGGGGAGTTCCCAGGCTGGGAGGAGACGCCTGGGCAGGAAGTAGGTGCTGCCCATGAGGGCGGAAGCAGCCCCAGGAACATCACAGGAGCAGAGGGGAGGCAGGTTAGCTGGCTTCAGGCCACTGGGTGCCTTGACCCAAGAGATGCCTGATCCGGTGTCAGAGCAGAGGGCTTTCCCAGATGGACAAGAGAGGCAAGATTTCTACACAGATAAGACAGCACATGAATGAACTACTCATTCATCCAGAACCTGTTTCCAGAGGGCATTTATGTGCCAGTCCTTGTGCTGGGAAATGCTGGAGACCCAAATGTGAATAAGCAGAGGGCACCACTTGTCATGGGTGAAATCACCCACTGAGGCTCCACTGGGTTTAATCCCCCTTCCACTACTTCCTCTGACTCTTATTAACAGCCCTATACCACTTTGCACAACTCTGCCACCTTCTGCTTCACCAGAGATCATCAGTGAGTGCTTCCCTAAGAGGCTCCACACTCACCAAGTTAGTGCAGCGTAAATAAGATATGTCCTAGTAATAACTTTAACATAGATGACTGGAGTGTGAGTAACAGTTCATTCCCTGAGCCCCAGATCCCAACCACAACCACAGAGGGTTGTGTTTCAGACATCAAGGCACTCCACAAGGGGATGGGGATGGTGGTCATGGGTGCATCCTAGACTCCGCACCAAGCCTGGGTCCCAAGACCTGAAGCAGTAACACAAAGGTCCACGAGGGGGTGATGTTGCCACATGCACATTTTCTGGAACTCTAACTTCTCTAGGGTGTCTTCCTGGTGTGCATGGCCTTTTTCCATGTATTCAACATTAATTCATTTTTTGATACAGTCTAATTCATGATGGAATGAATGAGTAAAAGAGTTAGGAGAGGCATTTTGATTCTTCAAGGCTTTCTGGTGTGTAAATCCCCTCTGGGAAAGCCCAGGTGCCGGTGGGAGTTGGTCCCTGCTCTTAAGGCTGCAGGCTGGGCCAGGAGGTCCCACAGACACCGACAGCCAGTGGTAGGGTTGCTGTGCAATCTATGGCATGTGAGGGGCACAGCTCTTTGGTGCCATCCCTCAGCAGTTCGCCACACATATCCTGAGGCTGCCGGGAGAGATGAGAGTCAGACCTGCCTGATCCTTCCTGTGTCTTTGACAGTTGCCTCAGGGCATCTGTGGACTCTGCACACAGTGCCCAGGCACTCAGGAAGGATATGCCAAGGCCAAGTGGGTGCTTAGGGAACCAGAAGGGGCTTGGTGTGGCCTGAGCATGAGATCAGAAGAGAAAGTCAGAGAGACAAGGCCAGAGGGGCTGGCAGCCCTGCATGCTAGGGCACTGGGGAGTCCCCTGAGGGCTGTGAGTAGGAAGGGGCAAAGTCAGTTCTAGGCATAGAAACATAGAAACTAGGCCAGAAAGCTGGGGAAGAGGCTGAGGTCCCAGAAGAGAGGATGAGGCCTGAACTGGAGAGAGAGGGGATAAGTCAGAGAGGGTTGGGGAGTAGGAGGGTGGAGCTTGGAGACTTCTGGGCTGGGGTTGGGGGAGACAAGGACAGCAGCCAGCACTATGCAAATAGAGGGGAGCCAGGCCTGTGATTCAGGCCAGAGAGGATACAGTGGGCTGGGACTGCGAGGGTGGAACAAAGGAAGTGGATGAATTTCTGGTTTTCTCAAGTTGGCCAAGAGAGAGAGAGAGAGAGAGTGTGTGTACACAAATACATGTGTGCATTTATAAAGAGGAAGATAGTCCTCATAATTCAGAGGTTCCTTGTTTGTGAATTTGCCTCTTCACCAAAAGGTATTTGTGACCACAGAATCCATACTCCCAGTACTTTAAAGATCATTCACAGACACACACAGAGGAGAGAAATTTTTGAGTTGTCTGATGCGCACAGTCCCAGGTGAGGTCAAAAAAGGCGATGTTCTGCCTTCTCGCTTTGAATCTCACACTATAAACAAGGCTCCTTTAAGTGGTCCATTTAATGCCACTTTTTCCAGATTTTTTGTGCTTTTTCCTGGTGATCTCACCATTTAAAATGGTCCCATGCTTGATGCTGAAGAGCTGTCAAGGTTCCCTAAGGTGTAAGAACACTGGGATGAGCCTTACAGGGAAAATACATGTGTTAGGTTTTGGTGCTGCTGCCTGTGAGTTCAGTGTGGCTAGATCAACAATATAGTAAGCAAGTTATCTTTAAACACGTAAGATAAAGTTAAGTAGAGAGCATGGAGGTCACGATGAAAACACTGTAACCAGAACCTCGCAGGAGCCGGGGACTGTGTTTCCCCTAAAAGCACTCACTGATGGGGTGTTGGCAGGCCCTGCTACCCAGCATAACTCCCACAGATCACAGGGGTCTGCATACCCCTGCTAGACATTCTGCTTTGAAAGTTTTCTCTCCCTTCCCTAAAAGACCTCTTGCATACACCTCTGTCCTGTCAGGTTTCTTGACAACCCAGAGACCCTCGTGGGACAGTGCAGTCACTGGATCTGTCCCTCAGGTATGTCCTGAGGTGGGGGCTGTGGTGGGGACAGGTGACTTGTGTCCAACCCAGTGTTACCTCTCCAAATCACATATGCATCTATGCCCGTTCTCATAAAACCAGAATCTTCCCTGAAGAATACAGAGGCATCTCTGAATACGCTTCTGTGCACACAAGGCATATATGCAACCGCACACACAATGTTATATTTCCCTAGAAAATTTCTCTGAGATAGTGGTACAGACTGGGTTCTGCCAGGTGATTCTTCTCCTGGCCCCACAGGGCAGGGGAACGCGTGCCGATGCCACCATCTGGCAGCTCGACCGGGGCCGGCTTGTTCAGTGCTCCTCTCTCCTGTCTGGCAATTGGAGGTGGCTTATCACCAGCAGGTCTGGGAGGCCTCCACTCTGGGCTTCTTCCTGAAGCCCTGTCAGCATTCCAAGAGAACAAGAGGGGAAGCTGTAGACCATGGGAGTCCCAGAACATCAGTCTGACACATTCAAGCAAGTCACAAGGCCAGCCCAGACTCAACAGGTGGCCAAGTAGCTCTGCCTCATGCTGGGGGCAGCAGCAGATGTTAACAAAGGGACATGACACAGATGGGAGGGCTGCACTCCTCCAAGCTGCTGCCAGGGCTTCCTCTACATATGAAGCAAACACAGATAAACACGTGTACACCTGGTTTTGTCTTACAGAACTCTCGTTTTTTTAAAAAACTATTTTTTAAAGATTTAACCTATTACTTAGAGAGTGAGGGAGAGAGAATGCGCAAGCAGGGAGTGCAGCAGGCGGAGGGAGAAGCAGGCTCCCCACTGAGCAAGGAGCCAAGAAGGGACTCAATCCCAGGACCCTGCAATTATTGACCCAAGCTGAAATCAAGAGTCGATGCTTAACCAACTAAGCCACCCAGGTGCCCCAATTTGTTTTATAATTTGAAATAGCTGAGGGAAGGGGCACCTGGGAGCTCCGTTGGTTAAGCATCTGCCTTTGGCTCAGGTCATGATCCCAGGTCCTGGGATCGAGCCCTGGCTTGGGGGAGTGGGGCCTCCACACTCAGCAGGGAGTCACCTTCTCCCTCTCCTTCTGCCCCTCCCCCCACTCACCCCTGCTTCTGCTCATGTGTGCTCTCATTCTCTCTCAAATAATAAATAAAATCTTAAAAAAATAAATAGCTGCGGGGGAAAAAAATCAGAAGAACATTTAATGGTACATGAAACTCATCTAAAATAAGCCTTCAGTGTCCATAAACAGACCTGTCTTGCCTCACTCACAGCCGTGCCCACCAGCTTACAAGTTGTCTGTGGCTGTTTTGGGATCGCACAGACACCTCCCCAAACACACACACACACACACACAAAGGCAAAACTGTCATCCTCTGGCACTTTCCAGTGCAAGCTTGCTAGCCCCTGTTTTAGAGATGACACCCTAAATGATTGTAGGAAAATGATATAATTAGCTGGGATTTGCTTTACCCCAAGACCAGAGTAGGAAGTGGCGGGGGTTTTGATGGCCAAGATTGGCTGTGAGCTGGTAGTTGTTGAAACTGGGCGATGGGTAGACTCATGATACCCATGAGGGGGCTCATGATACCGCTCTATTGTTACATATGTTGGATGTTTTACTGAAAAAAAAAAAAAATTTAATCCAAGTGCCTGAGGCAATTCCAGGCCTCAGTTCCAGGCAATTCCATGGCGGAGACTGGGCACAGCCCCCAAGGCTCTGGGTTCGGGTTAGGACCCCTCTCAGGCCTCTCTCATGGTGGCGGGGGTCTTGACTGCAGAGACCCTGCAGGAGTACATGAAGGTGGTGATGACCCTCGAGTACTATGAGAAGCCGCCCTACAACATGCTGAGGAGCAGTCTAGAAGACCTGCTACGGGATCTGCGGTCGTCAGCCTATGACCCAGTGGACCTCCAGATGGTTCCATAGGTGGGTTCTGGTGGAAGGAGTTTGTGAGTTTGAACCCCCCCCCCATGCCCCCAACCCTGCTTCCCGGAAGCCGTTACTCCAGGACCAACTTCCCAGGTAGATGCTGGATTTTTCTGTGGGGTTCTCGAATCTTCCAGTCCTCGGGAATGGCAAGTAGCTTGAGGCTGACTTAAATTGATTTTTCTGTGGGGTTCTCAAACCTTCCAGTCCTCGGGAATGGCAAGTAGCTCCAGGCTGACTCAAATTGGCTTTAAGGAAAAGGGGGATTCATTGGCTCTTATAACAAGAAACTTCTAAGGGGGAAGCTCTAGACATGACCAGATTCAGGGCCTGGAAGATAGTATCAAGATGCCATCGCTCTCTCCATCTTTCTTCATCCCTCTGTCTGTGTCTCTGTCCATCCCACCAGCCCCCTGTAGCCTCTACTTTCCTTTGGGTTGGCTCTCAAACCCCCGTCCCCCGCCCCCATGGCAAACCTCGCTGGCTCTGTGCCCCCACCACACCTGGCTCTTCCCTGTCCACACAGAAAGTCCACAACCTTGTTGCACCGTATTCCCATGTGGGTTAGAAGGCGACTCCTCATGACCAGCAGCTGGGCATTGGCTTGGTTTCCCGCATGTTTGTTCTACAAGCTTGAACACCTGAGTGCACGGGCCTCACTCGTGTGTCTGTGGAGGGCCTCACTCGTGTGTCTGTGGAGGGGGTTCTTACTTGGAAAGTGAGCACTGGATTGCTCTCTGTCGGAGCCGTGTACCCATCTGCACTCCCGTTAGCCCCTGGGAGGGTGTACAGAAATTGGGGGAGGTCAAAACGACATAGCCGAGTTCACTCGCGAGTTAGTTCTGGCAAGGCTGCATGGACGTGTTCTGAAGGGAAGCTTCCCCGGTGCCCTCTGCTGTCCACGGCGTTGTGATTTCTGTCTTCATGGCAGGCTGGAATCAGAGCTCAGTGTCTGTCTCAGTCAGGGGTCCTCAGAGAGAGGCTATGTTGCCCTGGGGAGGCGGGTGTCTGAAGACCCTTGGTGCTGTCACGAGTGGGGAAAGGGTGCTGCTGGCATCGAGTAGGTGGTGGCCGGGACACCACTCAATGCCCGGAGACATGTAGCCGGCGGCCACTAGAGACTGTCTGAAAGTGAAGGTGTGACCCTGTCCACCCTCACGCCTCGCCTGCTGCCTGTATCTCCAGCTCAGCAGAAAGCTGTCAGGGAGCCCCACACCCCACACCCTGCCCCACACCTCTCCCCCACTCACCCTGTCCCTCCAGGCAGTGGCCAGCCTCCCTAGTCCATCTCCTCCAGGTCTCTGCCTCCCTCCTCCTCCCGGGATCTCCCAGGGGCACAGTCACTTGTCATAGTCTCCTCTGGCTTGTGTCTGCAATCTCGCCTTCCGCTCTCTGACCAGATGCGCAGAGATGCCACCCATATATACCCATCCTTGTATTGTCGCTGGCCGGTCCTGCAGTGCCTTCCTGTCCCCCCAGTACAATGGAAATTTTATTTTATTTTTAAAGATTTTATGTAGGGGCGCCTGGTAGCTCCATCAGTTAAATACCTGCCTTGGGCTCAGGTTGTGATCCCCGGGTCCTGGGATGGAGCTTCCTGCGAAGCGAGGTGCCTGCTTGTCCCTCTGCCCCTCCCCCTACTTGGGCACGAGTGAGTGCGCTCTCTCTCTCTCTAACAAATAGAATCTTAAAACAAAACAAAACAAAAACCTAACAGCCCCTTTGAGGATCATTGCAGTTTGGGGTCTGAAACTGAGTAAGTCCCTTGAGGAGCAGGTTTGTGCCACAGTTAGGAACTGAGTGAGGAGGTGCCATTCAAAAAGCCTGGTGACTTCGAGGTAACTGAAAGATCAATCCCATCTCAGCTTTATGGCAGCTCCTTGCCTTGGCCTGTGAGGCTGACCTCCCCCACTCCCCTCGCACCCCTCAGTCTCCACTCTGGGCCAGCCACACTGTCCACTCCTCAGATTCTAAACCAGGCCAAGCTTGATCCCACCTCAGGACCTTTGCACTTACCATTCCCATTTTCCCCCTTCATCTTTGAATGACTGGCTCTTTCTCATTATTGACTCTCAGACCCGAGCCTTCCCTGACTACCCCAGGGAAGTACCTCTCCACCCCCTCTCATCACGTCACCTGTTTTCCACACAGCCCCATCCCCTTCTGGAAGGAAGCATGCGTTCAAATAAGCATCTCTACCCCTGCTTCCGCATCATCACCCCAGCAAAGGTTCTTGTTCATGGGAGTATCGCCAGTCTCTATAAAGCACCTGTCACACAGGAGGGACTTCATGGGTGCTCCTTGAATGACTAGGACACTAACAGCCATTTTTGTTGTCTTCCAGAACTTTTGACTCAAGGTTTGAAATAGAAAAAAACAAAAACAAAAACAAGAAATGTGACTCAAGGCCTGCGGTAGTATCAGATACGCTTCTAGAAGGATCCCTTGAATGTGCACGCCTACTGCTACTTTAAGCAACACTGACTCAGTCTTGCCTAGCATCAGGGAACCCAGCAGTTAGGCTCCAGATAATGTGAACTCCTGCACTTGACTGTCCTGTCCTTTCAGCCATCATCTCCCACCAGCCACTGGGGTTGCAGACAGAGAAGACCCCTAAACTCATGATAGGGGGTGAGACCCTTCCCGCTACTCTTAGCACCTCTATGCTTCAGTAATAAATTGTTTCCCTGGAGATGTCTGAAAAAGGAGTTCTCTTTGGAAAAGTTTACCTTCTCTTTTTCTCCATCTATCTATCCCTTCAAACTTTCATCCCTCTATCCAAAGTTTCATGTAGATACCCGTCCTTCCAGGCAACCACCCATTTCTCCAGCCATCCATTCTTACATTCATCCAACCAACTACCCATCCCACGCATCCATTTATCCAGCCATCTACCCATCCATCCACCCACCCACCCATCTTTCCATCCATCCATCCATCCACCCATCTACCCATCCATTTACTCATCCATCCATCTATCCATCAATCCATCGTCCATCCATCCACCCACCCATGCTTCAATCCGTCCATTTTTCCAGCCATCCAATCTTTTTTTTTAAGATTTTATTTATTTATTTGACAGAGATAACAAGTAGGCAGAGAGGTAGGCAGGTCGGAGGGAAAGCAGGCTCCCCACCAAGCAGAGAGCCTGATGTAGGACTCCATCCCAGGACCCCAGGATCATGACCTGAGCTGAAGGCAGAGGCTTAACTCACTGAGCCACCCAGGCACCCCCCAGCCATCCATTCTTACATTTATACAAATGAACTATCCACCCATCCATTTATCTAGTCATCTACCCATCCATCCATCCATCCATCTACCCATCCATCCATCCACCCACCCACCCATCTTTCCATCCGTCTTTTTTTCCACCCATCCATCATCCATCTTTCCATCCATCCTTCCATTCACCCATCCTTCCATTCACCTGTCCATCTATTTACCCACCCAGTCATTCTTCCATCTATCCATCTAACCTTCCTATACTTTTCCACCATCCACTCTCCCACCCACCTTTCTTCCTTTTCACCCATCTGCTCATTCTCCCATCCATGTACCTTCCTCCTCCATACATTTATCCTTTTATGAAATATATTCAGCAGCCATATCTTGACACTCATCATGCTTCTCAGAGGATCCTGATGAACAAGACACACTCAGGTCCTCGAGTTTACGGACCCTCCAATCAAGTGGAAGGAGAAGCCATCAAGTGAGACGACAGCTTGGGGCTGTGCTCCACATCCTGGAGGAAAGGCGCGGTGCTGTGATGGAGACCAAGGGTAGGGGAGGCACCTTGACAGAGAGCCTAGATAGAGCGATGGTGGAGGAGGCAGGCACAGCTGCCCCCGGGGAGCATGAGGCCTGGGCAGTGGCCATGGCTGGAGGAAGGGAGGGCCTATGGGGAGATTTTGGTGCCCATTCTTTGTCTTCTACACCTCGCCTCTACTTCCAAGTAAAACTCTGGCCCAGAGTTGATTAGATATTTATGGTGCAGGGGCTGGTGGTGGGTTTTTTGTTTTGCTTTGTTTTTGTTGTTGTTGTTGTTGTTGTTCAGTAATTTTTACTACAGGGCACCTGGGTGGCTCAGTCAGTTGAGCATCTGCCTTCAGCTCAGGTCATGGTCCCGGAGGCTAGGGATTGAACGCCACACTGGGGTCCCTGCTGAGCAGGGCCTCTGTTTCGCCCTCTCCCTCTGCTCCTTCTCTCTCTCTCTCTCTCTCTCTCAAATAAATAAATAAATAAAATCTTTTTAAAAATAAAGGGGTGCCTGGGTGTCTCAATGGGTTAGAGCCTCTTTCTTCAGCTCAGGTCGTGATCCCAGGGTCCTGGGATTGAGCCCTGCCTCAGGCTCTCTGCTCACCAAGGGATCCTGCTTCCCCCTCTCCCTCTGTCTGCCTCTCTGCCTACTTGTGATCTCTGTCAAACAAATAAATAAAATTTTTTAAATGAGTTAATTAAAAAATTAATTTTTACTACAGGATACCTTCAGTAAATGCAGGTATGTAGTGCATCTCCAAGAGGGGTCCCAGGAGGCAGCTGGGAAGGACTAACCCATTTCCCTTGACTTACAAAGTATTTTTCTTGTGATCAAAGCTTGATTCTAAGACTTGTACAAGTAGAATCCCTCCCAGATGAGACCCCAAAAACAATAGCAAATGTTCACAGAGACTCCCTTACTGAGATTAAAAAACAAAACTCCACCAAGCAAATTTTAAAGATCTTGTTGGCTCTTATTAGTGATTCATGAATCCGGCAACAACCAATGGAGCCAAGGGAAAGGCGCTCCAGGGAACGGCCGAAGTGAAAGACTTCTATGGGCAGAAGAGGGCAGTAAGTTGTAGGAGGCCCAAAACAGGTTGCCCGTTGCAAGGTCGCCTTCCCTCAGGGGTCTGTCGGGCAGAGTACTTGACTAGCGCCAATCAGGCGATTCAGGCACAGCTCAGTTCAGATTCCGCACGCCCGGGTTAGGGAAACTGGAGCTTAGCATAAGCAACTCCATGTTGGGACTGTTGTCTTATTTTTCACGCTGTGCTGGAAGTTGACAGAATTTCACTGCTTTTGATGGGAGACACTACAAATACAAATGATAATGGCTGTTGATGGAAGATGTAGTAGACAGTATTTTTTCAGAGCCGGCATGCTCTGGGAGCAACATGTGGGAGGCATTGGCTGTCCTGCCTTTCAACGCGGCTCAAACAGCCTGTTGGCTCTTCTACCGACACTAAAGTGTCAGGAAATTGGTTTCTGACTTACCCTTTATGCTGTTACAACTGTGGGATCAAAGGATTGTTGCCACTTGTTACTGCGCAGTATTTTTCAGTTCTCTCTCAAAATCTCCCCAGTGGCTCTCTCGAACAAATAACATTGGGAAAATCCTCAGTTTCGTTGAAGTGCTGAAATTACATTTTCATTCTGAAAAAAAACCTGCCCAAATTCTTGATTTTTAAAGTAAGCCATGTGGACGTTGGCTGGCTCAGTTGGTAGAGCATGTGACTTTTTTTTTTTTTAAGATTTTATTTATTTATTTGACAGAGAGACAGTGAGAGAGGGCATACAAGCAGGAAGTGTGGGAGAGGGAGAAGCAGGCTTCCCGCTAAGCAGGGAGCCCGATGCAGGGCTCTATCCAAGGACCCCGGAAGCACAACCTGAGCGGAAGGCAGATGGTTAACGACTGAGCCATCCAGGCACCCCAAGCATGTGACTTTTGATCTCAGGGTTGTGAGTTCAAGTCCCATGCTGGGTGTAGAGATTACTTAAAATCTTTTTTTTTTATTTTTAATAAAAATAGGGGCGCCTGGGTGGCTCAATGGGTTAAAGCCTCTGCCTTCTGCTCAGGTCATGGTCTCAGGGTCCTGGAATCAAGCCCCACATTGGGATCTCTGCTTGATGGGGAGCCTGCTTTCCCCCCCACCCCGCCTGCCTCTCTGCCTACTTGTGATCTCTCTCTCTGTCAAATAAATAAATAAAAATACTAAAAAATAATTAAAAAATAAAAATAAAAAGCTAATGTACTGTATGTTAATTAATTGAACATAATAAAAAATAAAAATAGGGGTGCCTGGGTGGCTCAGTCATTAAGGGTCTGCCTTCACCTCAGTTCATGATCCAAGGGTCCTCAGACGGAGCCCCACATCGGGTTCTCTGCTTGGCGGGTGGCCTGCTTCTCCCTCTCACTCTGCTGCTCCCCTGCTTGTGTTCCCTCTCTCGCTGTGCCTTTCTCTGTCAAATAAATAAATAAAATCTTTTTTTAATTAAAAAATTTTAAAAATAAAGCCTTTAAAAAACAAATAAAGGGCACCTGGGTGGCTCAGTGGGTTAAGCCGCTGCCTTCGGCTAGGGTCATGATCTCAGGGTCCTGGGATCGAGGCCCACCTCGGGCTCTCTGCTCAGCAGGGAGCCTGCCTCCCTCTCTCTCTCTCTGCCTGCCTCTCTGTCTACTTGTGATCTCTCTCTGTCAAATAAATAAATAAAATCTTAAAAAAAATAATAATAATCCATGTTGGGAAGCCTATTTTTTATTTTTCCTTATGAGTTCCAATATCTGTTTAGCAGCAGAATTATGCAAATTGAAAGAACAGAAAACAGTGTTAAGTGCTCTGTATTTACACTAACTTCTTGGGACGCCCAAGTGGGGCAGTCAACTAAGAGTCCAACTCTTGGGTTCAGTTCAGGTCGTGATCTCACAGTGGTGAGAATAGTCCAACCATGGGCTCTGCACTCAGCATGGAGTCTGCTTGAGATTCTCTCTCCCTCTCTCTCTCTTAAGTAAGTAAATAAATCTTAAAAAAAAAAAAACTTCTTGAATGTGTTTTTAAAAATCTATGAAAAATGTATCTCTTTACATGTCAAGGCGAGTCTTTTTTTTAAGATTTTATTTATTTGAGAGAGAGCGAGAGAGGTCAAGTGAGCACAGAGGGAGAGGGAGAAGCGGACTCCCTGTTGAGCAGAGAGCTGGGAGGAGGGCCTCCAACCCAGGACCTTGTCATCATGACCTGAACAGAAGACAGACTCTTAATTGACTGAGCCACCCAGGCGCCCCTGTCAAGGCTATTCTTTTTTGGGTGTTTTTTTTTTTTTTTTTTTAAGAATTTATTTATTTATTTGACAGACAGAGATCACAAGTAGGCAGAGAGGCAGAGAAGAGGAAGCAGACTCACGGCTGAGCAGAGAGTCCGATGCGGGGCACGATTCTGGGACCCTCGGATCATAACCTGAGCCAAAGGCAGACTCTTAATCCACTGAGCCACCCAGGCGCCCCTACAAAACGATTTTAATCCCTAAAGAATTTTATTCTTTTACATGAACTAAATACCAGCACGGAACAACTGGAATCACCCTGTAGGGTGTTGAAAATGGGAATAAGAAATGAGAGCACTGCTCCTATTTTGTGGGTAGACGCTATTTTTAAAACTCATTGAGCCGGGGGCGCCTGGGTGGCTCAGTGGGTTAAAGCCTCTGCCTTCAGCTCAGGTCATGATCCCGGGGTCCTGGGATCGAGCCCCGCGTCGCGTCGGGCTCTCTGCTCGGCAGGGAGCCTGCTTCCTCCTCTCTCTCTCTCTGCCTGCCTCTCTGCATATTTGTGATCTCTGTCAAATAAATAAATAAAATCTTAAAAAAAAAAAACCATTGAGCCGGAGATGCCGCATAATCCTGAAGAAGGGCAAAGCAAATTGCGCCATGAAGGATGGAATTTGACACATTAAAATTTTGTTTAAAGACTTTTATTTTTCAGTAATCTCTGCACTCCGTGTGGGACTCGAACCCACGAACCTGAGTTCAAAAGTCACTCCCTCCACTGACTGACCTAGCCAGGTGCCCCCCGACACTGTACTGGATCATGATGCTAAGGTTGAGCATGTTTTCTCATTAATAGACACAACAGGATAAAAAAAAGTAAATGGACATTCGTGGGTGATTTCAGAAGGGAGAGCTCTGATGCCCTACAAGCAGAATCAACTGCAGACCCTACAAGAAGAGACAGACCTAACCTTGAATACACTTGACCTTGCACGGGAATGTGTTCCACTCTCCCAGAGGGCGGGAAGACCTCCTTATTCCCACCCCGCCCCCCAACAGCTCAGCCAATAAGAAGTGAGTATACTTCCAACTCCCAGTTTACTCCAATGGACTTTTAGTTTATAAGAGCCCTCCCTGCCCTTTTTCTCCATAAATGCGTGCTCCTGCTTTGTTCTTCAGACTTGCCTGCAGTTTCCGGAGAAGGTTTTTTGTTCTTTTGGTTTGTTTGGGCTTTTTTGGTTCACAGCACTCTTTTATTCCCCCAGTAAATCCATTTTTGCTGGTAAAGGAGCTGGCAGTTTTTATTTTAAGATCAACACAATATTTTTTTAAAAAGATTTTATTTATTGGACAGACAGAGATCACAAGTAGGCAGAGAGGCAGGCAGAGAGAGAGGAAGGGAAGCAGGCTCCCTGCTGAGCAGAGAGCCCGATGCGGGGCTCGATCCCACGACCGTGGGATCATGACCTGAGCTGAAGGTAGCAGCTTTAACCCACTGAGCCACCCAGGCACCCCTAAGATCAACACAATATTGCAATGTTAATGGAACATAGACCAAAACTGCAAGGAATTTTACAAGCCAATTCAAAAAGAAGACACTGGTGAGAACCAAAACCTCCGGGATATATGAAGGAAGAGGTATATAATTTAGATAACCTGTCGTTTATTTCAGAAAATCCGCGAATTATTTTCTCTGTGGTGAAAATACACAAGTTGGGTTCCCAGGAGGCAAGCTCAGAGTGTTCCTGAGGAAGCGCCCCGGGGCTGGGGCGGGGGGGGGGGGAGCTCTGGAGCTAGAACATCCCTGCAGAGTGGTCCCAGTTCAGAGCGGACCCTTACACCAGGCGGGCTGCCCTGGGAAGGGGCGAGAGCTCCGCCAAGGTGCTCTCTGCCCTTGCCCCCTTGTTGGACCTGTCATATTTATTGCCACCCTCACCGCCCCCACAGCAACCCTATGAGTTCGGTTTCTTGCATCCACTTTACAGAGGGGGCGACTGGGAAGTAAAGTGACTTGCTCGAGCTCAGGCTGGTAATTGGCGCCAGGGCTTAATTTTGAGCCCGTTCTGCCCATAACCACAGCAGGGGGCTTCCCACTCACTAGTTGGCAACCTGTTTCCATGGAAGACTCTTCTCTCAGGAGTTGTCCCCCCGATGTGTCACTTGCAGATCTTGATCTCTGAATACTCGGTGGTGCTAGAGCCCTCCGGGTCCCGAGGCTTCCAGGGCCTTAGCGGGTGGAAGGTGAGGGAGGCGTAATGGAGCTCGGACTCCTCCTCCAAGGTGGGCGGGGCCACGGCTGGGGGCGGGCAGGCTAAGGGGATGCTTCCCGGATACTCTGGCTGGTAACCCTGAATGGAGGGGGGAAAAGCGGGTCCAGTTAGGATAACGGGAGCTGGCAGACGGCAAGGAGGATCCACAAGCAAACCTGGAAACTGAGCACTTAGTCTTTCATCCATTCGTTCCACAAACATTGGCTGCGCCCACATTCATTCATTCAATAAATATTTGAGAATAGTAATGCCTGGCCCTTGGTAATCAGTTACCAAGCTCCCAGATCCCTCATTCCTTAATGGTTTAATTCCTTAAGCCATTAAGGAGACAAGGTTATCGCCATTTATCAGGTGGAGAAAGTGAAGCTAAGTAAATATCCCCCAAATCACACGCTGAGTTGTTGGTAGGGCCAAGACTAACACCCAGGTCTCTCTGGTCCCAGTGTCTGCCCTGCCAGGCCCTGGCTCTTTGGTGGGGGAACAGGGCAGACATCGTCCGTTACACCAGCTAGCTCACAGTGGGGATAGCTGACATTCTAGTAGTAGTCAATTAGACAACTATCTAATAGTAAATTGTGATAGGATGCTCAGGATTAGGCTGGGTGGTGTGAGAAGACAGGGATTTGTTCAGAGCTGAACTGCCCTCAGGGACCACCCAGTATTTCAGAAGTTCAGGCAAACACAATTACAAAATTATAACATGAACCCTAAAAGCAAAGGACGTTGTGTGGTAAAAGGCCCAGTGTGTCCGAAGAAAGGGTTGACCCTTTGCCCCAGCCCCTGGGAGGGAAGCTCTAAGCCAGTGGAAGGCCCTGTCTGATGGGAACATCTCCGTTCACCTGGGACCTCGGGCCACACAGTATCAGCTTGACCTCTAGAGGGGCTGGAGACCACGTAACAAAGGTCAGTCATACAGGTGCTCCATACTCACGTGACCGACCCCCAGTAGAAACCCAGGACACAAGGCAAGGGTGAGCTTCCCTGGTGGCATTACCGCCCCCCTGCCCACACCCCACACCCCTGCCTCTCATCACACACCAGTGCTGGGAAAAATCAGCACTGTCTATGGGACTCCGCGGGGAGAGACACCTGTAAGGTTCTTTTACAGAAGTCCCCGTGGCAGAGTCCTCCCCTCAGCTGCTGTGATCTATTCTCTTCCCTGAAATAAACTAGCCACGAGTATAACAGGTCCTCGTGAGTTCTGGGAGGACTTATGGTGAGCTGTTGAAGCTGAGAGTGGTTTGGGGACCCCTGAATTTTGTAGTTATTTTGGGGAGACCCCCTGGCATCCTGTGTCGGGGAGGAGAGAGAGGAGGGAGGGGAAGACAGGCCTGGGGTCCAGGGAGAGATGAGGAGGTGGGGATAGGGAGGGTCCAAGTGAACACAGGAAGACAGACAGATGCTGGTGGTCTTTGGCTCTGCAAGGTGAGTCAGAAAGCAGAGGAGAGAGTGACTCCCAGGTTGCTGCCTGGGAGATTGAGTCCACGGGGACCAGGGAACAACAACCTGTTTGAGGCATGATGACCATCTGAGTCGTCTAGAGGGGTGTGGCCGTGACCATCCTGGGGTGGTGCCCAGATAGCATCCTGACGGACGGAGGGTTCATCACTCACCCAGGAGAGAGAACCCAGCATGTGGGTGGCATCCGTCCCACCAGCCGCAGGCCAGGGAGCCTGTTTCCTGCAGATCTTCACCCTGAAGGGGGGTCCAGGACCCATCAGCAGCCCTGCTGACTCACTGCCATGCCCACTGAAGAGGCTGACTGGAGGGGACGTACAGAGCCTGTCCACCCGTGAGAATGGGCATGGCCAGGATCCCCAGTTCTCACAGCCTCGGCACCATCTGGGCTGCTCCAGCTGGGGCTGCCTGGGACCCCAGGACTCACACCCCTTCCGCCCCATGCCCTCGCCCTTTCTCCCAGAGGCGACACTCACATGAAGAAGATGAGGCAGGGACAGAGACTGAGCAGGCCAGCAACACCGGCACCTGCGATGGCCCCCAGAACAAATCTTCCCTCAAGCTCCGGCTTCCCTGCAGGTGAGTGGGGCTGCCAGTGAGCCACCTCCAAGCCCCAGGACTCTGGTGCCCCCTCCTCCGGCTCTCACCTTCTTTGGTCCCCAACTAGCGGAACACCAGGACTCTGCCCCCCACCCTTCTTCTCCCTCACCCACTCCCTTTTGGCCCAGCCCCACCCCCAGACTTTGTCTTTTCTAGGTTCCAGACTCCCTCCTCCTACACCTCTGCCCCCCTGTCCGCCCCCCCCCCCCACAGCTCCTGGACCTGGGAGCAGCAGGACAGCGGCGCTCTGTTTCCCATGTGCATTCCGGGCCTCGCAGCTGAGTCTGAGGCCGGAGCCCAGTGGCCCACTGAGCCTCAGGGAGCTGTTGGCCCAGGGCCCTGCAGAGCTGGAGATGACAGTCCAGGAGGCATTGCTGTGGTTCCCCTCCAGCAGCTCCTCCCCCAGCCGCCAGCGCAGTGTGGGGGCCGGCTGGGCTCGGGAGGAGCAGTTACAGTGCAGCCCCTCGCCCTCCCAGGAGCAGGAGGGGCTGAGCAGCCACGGGGGGTCTGCGGGAGAAAGAGGAAGGGTCAGCGGTGCCGCTGCTCCCCAGGTCCCGGGAAGCCTGCCCCCAGGGGTTCCCACACTCACAGACCACAGAGAGATGCAGGGAGACCTGCCGGGAGCCCAGCAGGTTCTGAGCTTGGCAGGTGAATTTGCTCTCGTCGCCCAGCTCCACTCGGGGCAGCTCCAGGAGCCCCTGCTCCCAGCGCCAGGAGGGGCCCAGAGTCCGGCTCCCCTGGACCCAGCTCAGGGTGGCGGGAGGGTTGCTGTCAGCAGCACAGACCAGGAGCAGAGTCTCCCCTTCCAGGACTGGAAGAGCTGAGCCCTTCCCTGGGTACTTCAGTTCTGGGGGCAGAGAGGGAGAGAGCACACTTGCACTCAGTCCAGGCCAGAGGCTTCAAAGCCCTGGTCCTTTTCTCCCTCCTCCATTTCTCCTAAGTTGGGAAGGGATCTCTACACGTAGTCTTGCAAGCAGCGTTATGGTGATATGATTTACGTATCAGACAATTCCATTCACACGCCACTTACAGAGAGTCGTGGGGTAACCCTCACCACAATCAATTTTAGAATGTTTTCATCACCCCCCAAAACTGCACCCCCCCAGCTGCCTCCCCCCTTACTAATCTCCCCAACCTCCAGCCCCTGACAACCCCTAACCTAACTTTCTGTCCCTGTGGATCTGTCTCTTCTGAACATGGCCTAAGTAGAATCACATGCCACAGGGGCTCTTGAGTCTGGCTAGTTTTGCAGGGCATGACATTTCCAAGGTTCTCCAGCCTTGTGGCGCCTGCCAGGGCCTCGCTCCTGTTCATGCAGAATCAAGTTCATCGCATGGACAGACCATCTTGTGCTTATCCATCCATTGATGGACACTGACCGCTTCGAGGCGAGGGCTCTTTTTTATTTTTTTCAAAGATTTGTTTATTTGTTGACAGAGACCACAGGCAGGGGGAACAGGAGAAGGAAAAGCAGACTCTGCTGAGCAGGGAGCCCAATGCGGGGCTTGATCCCAGGACCCCCCGGATCATGACCTGAGCCGAAGGCAGAAGCTTAACCGACTGAGCCACCCAGGCGCCCCAAGGCAAGTGCCCTTAACTGCACTTCCCCCTCTCTATCCCGAACTGCTGAACACCCCTTGCTCACAAGTATCCAAAATTCAAGTACCAGACCCCTCAAGGCTCTTCAGGACGTGACCTCTACCTCTTCACCTCCTTCCCCCACCTTCCCCCCTTGTCTCAGGAGAAGGGCAACCACACTGTGTGTTCTAAAATTCACAAAGGAGGAAGGGGAGTTCAGAACGAAGTCTCCCTTCCATGCAGACTCCCCAGATTGTGGGGTACAGCCCAGAGAAATGCTCCTCTGTTCACAAGGGAGGCAGGCAACAAATCCTGCTCCTCAAAGGCAATGATGATCGCCAGTTTCTCATGTGGCCTTCCAGAGCTATTCAAGGCAGCTTTATCTAGGAGCATTGAAAATATACTTCCCTGAGGCCCCACGGTTTGGCTTCTGGACATAAAATGTATAGTCCTGTTCCTCAGAGCACTGGCACCCTCCAGGAGCTGGGTAGAAATGCAGAACCAGAGGTCCCTCGAGCCTCCTGAGTCACATCTGCATTGTCACAAGATCGCTGAGAAATCAGGTGCTCCACAGCTTGTGGGGTACAGCCCAGAGAAATGCTCCTCTATTCACAAGGGAAATATCTGAAGCAGCATTATTATGGAAACTAAAACCTGTGAACAGCTCCAGCACCCATCAAGAGTGGAATGTGAGGGGTACCTGGGTGGATCAGTGGGTTAAAGCCTCTGCCTTCAGCTCAGATCATGATCCCAGGGTCCTGGGATCGAGTCCCGCATCAGGCTCCCTGCTCCGTGGGAGCCCGCTTCCCCCTCTCTCTCTGCCTGCCTACTTGTAATCTCTTTCCCTCTCTCTGTCAAATAAATAAAAATCTTAAAGGAAAAAAAGAAAGAGTGGAATGTGAAACTGACATGATACCTACAGACAAAGAGAGGCAAAAATTACAGCCACCAGCAACATGGAGCAATGTCAAGAACACGGGGTGACGTCCCATCAGAATAATCAAAGGGGCTATGACCCAGCAAATCCACTCCCAGGAGTAGATCCCAAAGACGTGGAAGCAGAGAGTCAAGCAGATCCCTGTATGGAAATTTTCAGAGCTGCCCTGTTGACAGGAGCCCCAAAGTGGAAATAACCCAAATGTCCATCCGCGGACAGCCGGACGGCCGGACGGTGGTCTCTCCATACAACAGAATAATACTCAACCTAACGAAGAGTGAACCTCTGACCCGCGCTACAACAGGGATGAACCTTGATCATGTCGTCCTGAGTGGAAGATGCCAGACACGTGTTTAGGAAAATTACAAGAAAACAGAAGGTACATGGACGTGTTAATTAACTGGATCGTGTGCCTCCTTTGGCGGTGTAAACGTATATCGAATCTACATCTGTGAAGTCTCAACTTGTACGATTTAAATAGATGCAAGTTATTCATCAATTATACCTTCATAAAAAATAAAGTAAAACCTAGAGAAAGGATGGTGACACAGTGTCCAGTGTAATGGCTCTCTCTGAGGCCAGATGGAAAGGGCCGAAATTAGGAAGGAACATTTTAGGGGGTTCCAAAGGTGGGGTTGCTGTTCTTTTTTTCTTAGGCTCTGCGCCCAGTGCGGGACTCCTACTCATGACCCTAAGATCAAGACTTGCAGGCACCACGGACGGAGACAGTCAGGCGCCCCAGGCACCTTAACCGGGGTGGTGAGTACCAAGGTGTTCATTGGATGGTGATTCTTTGTAACTTGCCTGTATTTGACAAAAAGGCTTTGCATATAATGAATAGTAATCAAAGATCCTGGAGGGGGTGCCTCCCAGCTTTGCTCTCCCTGTGTGTCGACCTGGCCCTCCCAGGCTGGCTTCGAGCTCCAGGCTCTGCTCTGCTGGGGGGATGTGCTCCCATCCAGCCTTAGGGAGGGGGCCCTCCTCCCGACCCACCTGTGCAGTTTCCTCGGGAGATGGTGATGCTCAGGTTCTGTGGGGCATCTGGAACAGAGAGACACAGTGACGAACGGGGTTGGAACTGGCCCTTCCCCTGCCATCCATCCCCAGGAGAAACAGGAATGAGAACTGACACAGACAAGCCCTGTGTCCTCCCTGCAGCCCCTCTGAGCCTCCCCGATCCACCCCGCAGGTACCCAAGTCCAGGCCCTGCACGCACAGGAGACATTGAGCGTAATGGTGCTTTGGGTGCTCACGCCAGCCCTGGGGAAGGTCACCCGACAGGTGAGGTTGGTGCCGTGGTCCTGTGGGTGGGGGGTGAGCAGGATCTCCGAGGAGTTAGAGGCCTCCAAGTCCAGTCCCGGGGCTCTGAGGGCAGCCCCCATCCAGGAGATGGTGAAGGGCGTCGCCCCATCACAGGCCCCCGGCACAGAGCATGTCAGGTGGCTGGGGCGGCCGGACTCCAGGGGCTCCTTGACCTGGATATCCGGGGTCTGTGTCAGCGCTAGAGAGGAGAGAAGGAGAGTCCGGACCCCAGAGGGGACCCCCATGTATGCCTCTGAAACAGGTCAGGTTCACCCCAACCCTGACCTGACCGTGCTACCTTCTCCCCATTAAAGATGAGCAGCTGGGGCTCTGCTGCTGCCCTTGAAGACATACCCCTCGCCCCGTAATTGGCTCTTGGAGACCTTCCCTACCTGTCACACGCACAGTGAGCCTGTTACTTCTGTAACGGTGTCTCATGAGACCTCTGTACAGGTGAAAGTAATAGTTTCCACTGTGTCGCCTCTGCGCGTCCGTGATGCTCAGGGAGCAGTCACCCGCCCCAGGATCTCCGGAAAGGTGGAGACCTTTCCTCTTCGTCCCTCTGACTGGGCTCTTTGTGGCCATGGGAACTGCCGCTCTAGGATTATCCTTTAACCGGTACCAGGAGCCGTAAACATGTGTAGCGTTGTTCGCGCCGAGCCCAGGGTAGGAGAAGGAGCAGGGCACGTGGACGCACAGACCGTCCTGCACCGTCACTGCGCTCTGCACCCGGAGCTCATACCCCGGATCCCCCTGCACGGATCCTGCAGGGACACCAAGGCTCAGCAGCCGTGTCAGGACCAGCACCGCCCCCTGCTCCTGGGGACCCCTGGCCCTCAGCCCACTCACCGGCCCACAGCAGGGGCAGCAGCAACAGCATCTCCATGGTCCCAGGGGCTGTCCTCAGTCCGTCTGAACATGCCTGTCTGTCCCAGAAGGAAGCTCCGACAGGAAGGTTCTTGGGGGAAGAAGAGGGTAGTGCCCGTCAACCGAAGAGGAACCTCAGGAAGGGAACTGTGAAGTCCTGACAAATCCCTTCTTCCAACTTCTCCTTTCCCAGATGAACAAGTAGAGGCAGAAAGGACCCAGGGCTTGCCTACAGAGGGAAGGAGCCTGGCATGGGGCTCGGGGGAGGGCAGCCCTGGCAGTGGGGTTTTCAGGGGGAATGGGTGAGGAAGGGCTCCAGGTGAGGTGCTGGGGGCAGGAATCATTCATTCATTCATTCATTCACCAGGCACCATCTACTCCCTGCAAGGGCTGGGGACAAAGGGGAGAACAGGACCCACCTGACTCCTGTCCGCAGGCACCATGCCTCATGCCCCCCAACACCCAATGCCCTCTGGCTCCCCAAGAGTACCCAGTTTCCCCAACAAGCCTTGGGGCTGTGTCTGCAGCCCACCCACGCTCCCAACTCTACAGTGAGAAGCCCGGGCAGGGACCTATAGTCCCTGCACTCAGAAGGGCCTCACACTTGGGGTCACCACCTTGAAAGCCTTAATTTTATTTCTTTTTTAAGGATTTTTTTTTTTTTTTTTAAGGACCTGGGGCTCGAACTTACAACTCTGTGGTCAAGACCTGAGCTGAGATCAAGAATTGGACACTTGGGGCGCCTGGGTGGCTCAGTGGGTTAAGCCGCTGCCTTCGGCTCAGGTCATGATCTCAGGGTCCTAAGATCGAGTTCCGCATCGGGCTCTCTGCTTGGTGGGGAGCCTGCTTCCTCCTCTCTCTCTCTGCCTGCCTCTATGCCTCTATGCCTACTTGTGATCTCTGTCAAATAAATAAATAAAATCTTTAAAAAAAAAAAAGAATTGGACACTTGACTGACTAAGCCACCCAAGCGCCGCTAGATTTGAATTTGTGTTTTGTAAGTGAAGTCTGATGGGATGAGGAGCTCCGGAGGGGGAAACTGGAACCTTGGATCACAAGCTTCTCCCACCCCGCCCCCACCTCTCACCCCCAGGGCAGGTTCTCAGCCCCACTCCCACCCCCAAGCCCCACCTGGGCACAGAGAGGGTCTGAGCTTTGCTGAGAGGTGGGAGCCCCATACGCC
The DNA here is from genome assembly GCF_022355385.1 of Mustela nigripes. NCBI lineage: Eukaryota > Metazoa > Chordata > Mammalia > Carnivora > Mustelidae > Mustela > Mustela nigripes. Next base: position 4,915,117 of record NC_081573.1, read on the forward strand.
TGTAAATGTCTACACTGCCCACCCCCGCCCCCAGTCAAGCCTGAGGGTCACACCTTTCCTGCTCCCAGAGGCTGCTCCGAGAACACACAGCCTTGAGCACACCTGTACCGTGTAGGTGACTGAACCCAGTTAAGGCCTCCCCGTATACAAACTTCAAGATTTGGAAGGACAAGTGCACGGCCCACCCATCTTGCCGCAGCCCAAGACAAGCTCCAACAAAAGTTCCCTTTGCTTATTAAAACTGCCGCCTACAGGGGCGCCTGGGTGGCTCAGTTGGTTAAGCGCAGGCTCCGATCATGATCCCAACAACAGGAATTGTTCTTCAGGTCCTTCTAGTGAATCTTCGAACCTCAGGGTGGTCTACTCCGCCCACACCACACCCTAGAACAGACTGTCTACCGGCTCGGTGGTCTGATCGGGAAGCCAGCGGGAGGCCGCGCCCGGCGTCCTGGATCCGCGTGTCCGCAGAGGGCGGCTCGGCGCGCCCCCTGGTGGCCCCGCGGTGCTCTGCTCCTAGCGAGACCCAGCGCCTCGCTCGTCCCCGCCGGGAAGTGGGTGGGTGACCAGGCAGATTGCTGAGTTCACAAATACGAAACCGCATAGAGAAAGCTTCAGTTCCTTTGCATATGGAACCGGTTCCTCGCCTAATTCATCAACCACTTGTCCCTCAAACATGAGGGGACTTGTCACTTTTAACTAAATGGTCTCAGGAAGTACCAGAGAGACACTGGCACAGCATTCAACCCGTGGCGTGTGGATCCAAGGTCATTGTGTCCCCTGCCCATCCCTCCGGTTGCCATTGCTACTGTATGGTCCACAACCTTATCTGGGCCCTGTGGACAGCAGCCCTGAAGAGGCCCCCCGGGGTGGGGAGCGGCTCTGTGGATTGGGGACACGGTGACCTCTGTCTCCAGTTCAGTCACTCCGCCTTTTCTTGGTTTGAGTCAGTTTTTTTATTTCTGCAGAATTGCAAGATGGGCTCCTCCAACTTCCCTTCTTTCAAATCAAGTAAGTGCTTCCTTGCTTTTCTAGTAGATGACCAGAAAGAGCAAAGGGCGGGGGGTAAGCCACCAGTAGGATTCCGGGGACCCAGGACCACATAGCACTGACACGTTGTGGGTGCCGAGGACCGAGGAGTGACCCAATGCCAGGCAGTGTCCTCGGGAAGAAAGAAGCCCTAATTCGTTCTCTTCGGGAGACCTCATTGCCTCGAGGTCTCCTTGGCCTGACAACTGGGTCTGGTTGCCTAGATACAGAGGAGGCCACCCTTCCTGAAACAGGAAGGTGGAGAGCCTCTGGGGACTCAAGAGTCTGTGTCTGTGAGTGTATTTTGTATTCGTGTGTCCATAGAGGGTGAGGATGCCTATGTGTGTAATTGTCACACTCTTTGATATTGGGCTTTTTTTTTTTAAGATTATTTATTTATTTGGGGCGCCTGGGTGGCTCAGTGGGTTAAAGCCTCTGCCTTCAGCTCGGGTCATGGTCCCAGGGTTCTGGGATCGAGACCCGCATCGGGCTCTCTGCTCAGCAGGGAGCCTGCTTCCCCTGCTCTCTCTGCCTGCCTCTCTGCCTACTTGTGATTTCTGTCTGTCGAATAAATAAATAAAATCTTAAAAAAAAAAAAGATTATTTATTTATTTATTTGAGAGAGAGCGAAAGAGCAGGGAGGAGGGGCAGAGGGAGAAGCAGACTCCCTGCTGAGCAGGGAGCCTGACAGGGGGCTCCATCTCAGGACTCTGGGATCATGACCTGAGTCAAAGGCAGATGCTCAATGACTAAGCCACCCAGGCGTCCCATGCTGGGGTATTTGAAACCAACCTCAGAAGCTAATATTGAGAGAGACCATGTATATCTTGGGAACCATATTAGGAATTTGGGTCATTAATTCCAGGGCAAAGGGAGCCTCATTAAAGTGTCTAAAAGCAGGAAAATTGTGCTTCTAAAAGTGAAAATATAGCGTGGTCCCACAGAGCCTGCTCACTCATTAGGGAAGCCTAGTCATGACTGCCGCCAGCTTCTGGCTCGTTCTGCACACGAGATGCATTTCTTCCAGTCTTGGAAGGGGTCCCTCTGCACCTGAAAATCCCTGTCAGGCCAAGCTGGACTGGGGGGAGCCAAATCCTGAGCCCCTCACAGCCCCTGAACTCTGGAATCCTGGAGCTGCCCCAGGTGGGGTCAGGGCATGAAAGTGAATTCACCAATTGAGCTCCAATACATCATCAGCTAGGGCCCTGCAGGTGGGTTCAGTGCAGGACTTCCCGAGACTCCTCCCACCGTCGGCTGTGTTTCCTGGGGGCTGAGGCCTGGCTCAGAACAGCACAGAGGCCAGATTTCTGGGGACTACTGGATGTGACTTTGCCCCAGGGAGAGATGAAGCATGTGGCGAAGGGGTGGGGTGAGAGAGTGTTTCTTTCTCTCCCCTCTCACAGACAGAATCAGAGAAAATGCCAGATCCCAGGTGGAGATTCAAGAAGGCAGTGTATTTGAGAGAATGGTGGCCCCCAAAGACATCCACATCCTAATCCCCAGAGGCTGGGAATATGCAAGTTTGCAAGGCAAAGGGGACTCTGCAGGTACCAAGATCCTGGGATGGAAAGATCATCCACGGGGAACCCAAGGGTGATCCCAAATTTGTAAGAAGAAGGCAGAGGGAGATCTGACAGCAGAATAGACAGGAGGGTATGTGACAGCAGAAGAAAGATTGTAGAGACAGTCAGTCCAGGAATGCTGGCGGCCACCAGGAACCTTGGAAGCTAGATTCTCCCCAGAACCTCTAGAAGGAACCAACCCTACCAATACCTTAACTTCAGCATCGTGAGACTCACTCTTGGACTCTAGAACTGTAAGTAAATACATGTGTCTTGTGTTAGCCATGACTTTAAGTTTAACCCCCCTGGCCCTCGAGAGGCTTCGGGAGAATATCCATCTCCTGGCTTGTAGAACTGCATTCCGTGCCTCATGGCCCCCACCTCCATCTTCAAAGCCAGCCGTGTGGCATCTTCTCTCTCGGACTCTGCTTTGAGCTGCATTTCTGTCCCCTGGCCTTCGCTTCTGTGTCCCAGTCTCCCTTTGCTTCTCTCTTATAAGAATGCCTGGGGTGGGGGATGGGCACTAAGGAGGGCACATGCTGTAATGGCACTGGGTGTTATATGCGACTGATGAATCATTGACCATTATGCCTAAAACAAATGATGTTTAAAAATGGGATTTTTAAAAAAGTGTTTGGAGTTACATTCGGGGCCTACCAGGATCACCCAGGGTAATCTCCCCACCTCAGAATGCTCAATTTAATCCCATTGGCAAAATCCTTTTTGTCATCTAAAAATCAACATTTACAGGGGCGCCTGGGTGGCTCAGTGGGTTAAGCCGCTGCCTTCGGCTCAGGTCATGATCTCAGGGTCCTGGGATCGAGTCCCGCATCGGGCTCTCTGCTCAGCAGGGAGCCTGCTTCCTTCTCTCTCACTCTGCCTGCCTCTCAGTGTACTTGTAATTTCTCTCTGTCAAATAAATAAATAAAATCTTTAAAAAAAAAAATCAACATTTACAGGTTCCGGGGATTAGGACCTGAGTATCTTTGGGGGGCATTTTTCCTAGCCTACCACAAACGGCAGTGCCCACAGAGTGGTCTCACTGCTCTTCCCTCCTTCTATTCAGGACTCTTTAAAATAAGGAAGGAGGAGTGCCTGGGTGGCTCAGTCGGTAAAGCATCTGCCTTCCGCTCAGGTCATGATCTTAAGGTCATGGTATCCAGCCCCACATCAGGCTCCCTGCTCAGCAGGAAGCCTGCTTCTCCCTCTCCCACTCTCCCTACTTGTGTTCCCTCTCTCGCTGTGTCGCCCTCTGTCAAATAAATAAAGATTTTTATTTATATATTTGACAGAGAGAGATCACAAGTAGGCAGAGAGGCAGGCAGAGAGAGAGAGAGGAGGAAGCAGGCTCCCTGCTGAGCAGAGAGCCCGACGCGGGGCTCGATCCCAGGACCCTGAGATCATGACCTGAGCTGAAGGCAGCGGCTTAACCCACTGAGCCACCCAGGCGCCCCTGTCAAATAAATAAATAAAATCTTTAACAACAACAACAACAACAACAAATCCGAGGTCACTCCTATTAGCCAGGAGAGAGGGATGTTTGTACCTTCAGGGTTTGTACAATGACTGTTTGTTGTCTGCACTTAGAGAAAATTATGAAATACACTTGTTTGTTTTGTCTTACCTTATTAAGGCCAAAGAGTGACCGTGACTGTGGTTTGTGTTCTGAGAGATTGTTTCTGTCCCACAAGAGAAGAGCACCACCTGGCCAGGATCTCATTTTCCCTTTCTCAGTATACAAATGTTCTTAGAAATTCTTGCAAAGGACCATCCACTGTGGGGGTTAAGTCAATAGAAATGTATTCTCTCTCCATTCTGGAAGCTGGAAGTCTGGAATCACGGTGGGGACAGGGCCGTGGTCCCTCTGAAGGCTCCAGGGTAGGATCCCTCTTCGCCCCTTCCTGCCTCTGGTGGTTGCCAGCAAGCCCTGGCTCATGGCATCAGCACTGCCCTCCCTGATTCTGTCTTCACGTGGTGTGTCTCCCCACATGTCTGTCTCTGTGTTTCTTTCTTTTTAAAAATTTTGTTTATTTATTTGAGAGAGAGCATGAGAAGGGAGAGGGTCAGAGGGAGAAGCAGACTCCTCATGGAGCTGGGAGCCTGATGTGGGACTCAATCCTGGGACTCCAGGATCTTGGCCTGAGCTGAAGGCAGTCGCTTAACCAACTGAGCCACCCAGGTGCCCCTCTGTGTTTCTTTTTCTTGTTGTAAATACACTAGTCCTATTGGAGGCATCATGCACCCTACCACGGTAGGACCTCATCTGAACCAGTTACATCTGTGATGACTCTGTTTCCAAATAACTCACATTCTGAGGTTCTGGGGAGGACGTGGATGGAGGGGAGCGGGGTGGGGGGACCAGGATGCTAGGTAGGATGGCCATGGGGAGCTCCATGTGAAGTCATGGTTGAACATTAAGGGCAAGACCAGGGAGCAGCAGATGCAGAAGATAGGGCCCTAGGGGTACCTGTTCCTGCAAGCAGCTGGTTTATTCTGGCCTTGTCAGATCCCTTTTCTTGAGAGAGGGTTGATGCCGTGCCCAACCTTGCTTCAGAGTTCATCACAATTCTGTACGGAGAAGGCAGGGCATCTCCATGACTGCTCCTGGCCAGTTCACTTCACTTTTCCTCTGAGTTTTTTGGGGTTTTTGTTTTAGATTTTATTTATTTGACAGAGAGCACAAGCAGGGGGAGCAGCAGAGGGAGAAAGAGAAGCAGGCTCCCCGCTGACCAGGGAGCTCAACATGGGCCTCAATCCCAGGACCTGGAGTCATCACCCCAGCCCAAGGCAGATGCTTAACCTACTGAACCACCCAGGCACCCCTCTTCTGCGTTCTTATTACAAGTAGGATTAGGTCATTACATGAAAGGGATTTGTTCTCCTGCTGAGCTATTCCCCTGACCCACACACAGCATCTCGCTCTGGTTCCACACTTGACTCCACTACTAGCCCCCTTGGGGCTGGGCCCTGGTCCCACCTGGGGGATTTCATTCTGCCTGGCCTCCACCATGCAAAGGGAGCTGGGTTTTTACCCCTGCAAGTGTAATGCAGAGAAAAAGTCTCGGGGCTGGGAACCAGAATCACTGAACCCAACTCAGAGATCCTCCTAGAGCTCAGAAATGTGACTTTGGCAATTCATTACCTTCTCTGGTCCTCAGTTTCTCTTACAAATGGGAATTTATAACAGTTGGTTTACAAACATACAAAGCCCCTTCTAAATGTTTTACAGATATTAACTTCTTTCATGCCCGTGACAACACTGTGCCATTGGCACTACTTTTCCCATTTTACAGTAGAGAAGACTGAGGCACAGAAAGGCTAAACAAGCTGCCCAAGGTCACACAGTCATCTGGGGGCAGGATGGGCTGTTCCTGGCTGCTCCACTTGTCTCTAAGCTCTAGATGGGGAGGAGCCCTTGTACTGGCGGGGTCGTGGCTGTGGGTTCTCATCCGTCTTCCCCTCCAGGATGCAAACTCTGGGAGCGGTGACTGTCCAACGCACACTGCAGAATGAACGGAGGTGTGAGGCTCAGGAAGGCCGCATCCCTTCCTGACGGTCCAAGCCCTCCCTTCCTGACGGTCCAAGCCCTCCCACCGTGCTCTGCTCCGGGAGCTGGATTCCTGAAGACTGGGGGTTTGGACCGTCGGACTAAGCAGAACCCACTCTTGGCGATGCACGAGCGCCACCTGGCGGCCGAGTCCCGCCAGCACCGCGCCACCCGGAGACCGGGAAGGTTTGCTCTGAGGGAAGTGGGATCGCGTCTGAGAGGGAGATGCTCTCAGGAGTGCTCCAAGCAGGCGTCTGGAAATCAGTGCGAGGCTCTCCCTGTGGCTTCCAGACTTTTCTAACCATGATGCATAGTAAGAAATCATATCACATTAACACCATTTCAGGAAATACCACCGTGTACGGCATATTTTTTACTCTCTTCCTGTCTGTAAAGGATGATTAGAATCTTTTCCATCAATGCCAGGACGCTACGATGGGTACCCTGCTGTTTCATTTTTTCCCCCGGCTCACAAATAAAGTTTATGATGGAACAGAGGTTAGCGCCCAGGCTAGACTGTGATCTTGCTCCGTGTTTGCTGCCTCAAAGGTCTCGTGCTCACCATCCCTGCCTTCCAGGTAAGGAACCTGGGGTCAGAGAGGCAAAGACACCTGTTCAAGGGCGCCTGGGTGGCTCAGTTGGTTAAGCCACTGCCTTCAGCTCACAATCCCAGAGTCCTGGGATCGAGTCCCATATCGGGCTTCCCCTGCTTTGCAGGGAGCCTGCTTCTTCCTCTCCCTTGGCCTCTCCCCCTGCTTGTGCTCTCTCTCTTTGTCAAATAAATAAAATCTGTAAAAAGAAAAGAAAAAAAAAAGACACCTGTTCAAGGCCACCCAGCTCGGCTTTGCAGTGCCATGATCTCAGGGTCCTGGGATGGAGCCCTGCATCAGGCTCTCTGCTCAGCCGAGAGCCTGCTTCCCCCCCCCTCTCTCTCTCTCTGCCTGCCTCTCTGCCTACTTGTGGTCTCTGTCAAATAAATAAAATCTTAAAAAAAAAATAAAATGGTCAATCTTATACTATGTGAATTCACTTTTGTCAAACAAAATTCAGACTTGGTAAGGAGAGACTTTGTTAGGATTACGGAGAGGTAGAGGAGGGCTCAGGCTGAGGCTGGACCGAAGTTCCAGATTCCAGGGAGTAGGGGGAGCAACTCAACCTAGACCTGGTTAACAAGCTTTTTGTTCTGATGGATCTGCCCCCACCCTCTTTTGGGGGGGCAGGTAATTTGAAGTGTTTGTGTGTGGACCTGTCTTGGGTAAACCATGGGGTCATCCATGGGTCACCTCGGAGTCATGAGGAAGGGTGCTTCTCCCAGTTCCTGAAATGGAAACGTCTGGGAGGATTCTTTAACGGTTGCTGTTTTCCAGATGCGCAAGGTGACAGTATTGTCACAAGTGAAGATGTTTTGTTGCTAGGTGGAAAAAGGAAAACCTGCCTCAGAGAAGCTCTAAAGACCCGTCAGTGTCCATGTGGCATTTCAGCCCCAATTCACAATACTTGGGTGGCCCAAAATATCAAGATTTGAATTTAAGGGGAAATAAGTCCCAATATAGCACTTCTTAAACTTTTTTGGTCTCAGGACCCCTTTACACTGTTAAATAAATACCAGCGACCCCAAAGAACTTTTGTTTGCACGGGTTGTACCTACCCATATTTACAATTTTAGCAATTAAAATTGCAAATCTTTTAAATCGCAGGAATTCATAAGCACGAAGTGCATTGGCTGTTAGAGTAATATGTCATCACACATCATATAACCTCAGGAAAACTCCAGATTTGTTGGGGGAGAAGGCAGTGGCAAATAACATTTTAGTGTTACTATGAAAATAGTTTTAACCTAGCAAATCACCTGAAAAGGTCTTGGGGACCCCAAGGCCTCCAGACAAAACTGCTGCTCTAGAAGCCCCTACATTCCTAACCCTTGCTTGCTGAGCCTTCCGGTTTTATTCTACTGACCAGAGTCCCAAAAGTTGATTTTCCCCTTCATTTTATGGTAATAGGACCATCAAGGCTCTGGCTGAGAAAAATGGCCACCCATCTGGAGACTACATTTCCCAGGCTCCCTTGCAGGTAGGTGAGACTATGTGGCTACGTTGTCCTCCAAGGCAAGGCCCAGAAAAGATGTGGAAAACTCCCAGCTCAAGTCCTTAAAAGGAGGTGGCTTGCTCTCCCATATCTCCATCCCCATTCCTGCTTGCTGTAATAAGGTCGTGGTGGTGGTGACTTAGCTTCAACTGAGGTCAAGGAAGACACACCTTAGAATAATGGCTTCCAAGGTGTGGGCCCCAGACTAGCAGCTGCAGCATCCCCTGGGAGTTCGGGAGAAAGGCAAATTCTCAGGACCACCCAAGCTTTGCTGAATCAGATACGCTGGGGCTTGGGGCCTGGCAATCTGTGTTTAAAAAAACCCTCCTGGGCACTCCGACACTCAGTTTTGAAGACCACTGAGCTGGGAGCTGGGGGAGTAACAAGATAGAAGCACCAGGGTCCATGAATGACTTCAGACCAGCTTGGATAGTTACATGAGATCCATCTTCTGTCTTATTAAAGCCTCTTTTATTTAGTCATTGGTAAATCAAATCAATATCTTAATCAACAATATATTTAAATACACCCCCTCTGGGGCACCTGGGTGGCTCAGTGGGGTTAAGCCTCTGCCTTCAGCTCAAGTCATGATCTCAGGGTCCTGGGATCAAGCCCCACATCGGGCTCCCCATTCATCAGGAAGCCTGCTTCCCCCTCTCTCCTACTGCCTCTCTGCCTACTTGTGATCTCTGTCAAATAAAATCTTAAAAAAAAAAAATACACCCCCTTTTTTTTAAAGATTTTTCAGTAGTCTCCACACCCAACATGGGGCTCAAACTCATAACCCCAAGATCAAGAATCGCATATTCCACTGACTGAACCGGCCAGGTGCCTTTGATACTTTTTTGAATTAAGAATTTGGGGGCGCCTGGGTAGTTCAGTGGGTTAAGCCTCTGCCTTCGGCTCAGGTCATGATCTCAGGGTCCTGGAGTCGAGACTCACATCGGGCTCCCTGCTCAGCGGGGAGCCTGCTTCCACCTCTCTCTGCCTGCCTCTCTGCCTACTTCTGATCTCTATTTGTCAAATAAATAAATAAAAATCTTAAAAAAAAAAAAAAGAATTTGGGGGGCGGGCACCTGGGTGGCTCAGTGGGTTAAAGCCTCTGCCTTCAGCTCAAGTCATGATCTCAGGGTCCTGGGATCAAGCCCCACATCTGGCTCTCTGCTCAGTGGGGAGCCTGCTTCCTCCTCTTTCTGCCTGCCTCTCTGCCTGCTTGTGATCTCTAATAAATAAATAAAATATTTAAAAAAGAAATTTTAGGGGGTGTCTGGCTGGCTCAATTAGAGCCCATGACTCTTGATCTCAGGCCTTAAGTTTGAGCCCCATGTTGGCTGCAGAAATTAAATAAAAACTGGGTGGCTCAGTTGGTTAAGTGACTGCCTTCAGCTCGAGTCAAGACTCCAGGGTCCTGGGATCGAGCCCGGCATCACCCAGGCTCCCTGCTCAGTGGAGAGCCTATTTCTCCTTCTCCTGCTGTGAAATAAATGAAATCTTAAAAAAAAAAAAATGAGGGGTACCTGGGTGGCTAGGTGGGTTCAGTGACTGACTTGATTTTGTCTCAGGTCATGATCCCTGGGGGGTGAGATGGAGCCTTGTGTAGGGGGGGTCCACACTCAGCATGGGGTCTGCTTGCTCCTCTCCCTCCCTCCCTCCCACCCTGCTTGAGCACACACACTCTTCCTCTCATATAAAATCAGTTTTGAGAACAAGGGCCAGAGAGAAAGAGTGGGGTGGGGGCAGAAGGAGAAGCCGACTCCCCACCAATCAGGGAGGCTGACGCAGGGCTCAATCCCAGGATTCTGGGGATCATGACCTGAGCCAAAGGCAGGCACCCCTAAAATAAAATCTTTAAAAAAAAAAAAAAAAGGTCTGGGGTACCTGGGTGGCTCAGTGGTTTAAAGCCTCTACCTTCAGCTCAGGTCATGATCCTGGGGTTCTGGTATCGAGCCCCGCATCGGGCTCTCTGCCTACTTGTGATCTCTGTCTGTCAAATAAATAAATAAAATCTTTAAAAAAAAAAAAAAGGTTTGGACCTAAAAGTGGGTCTTTTGTCTTTACCAGTCCAATCATCCCATCTAGGCCTTGACCCCATGCCAAGAGTACATGCTTAAGTATTACCCGTTCTGTCTACCGCTAATATGGTCTTTGGCCTGAGGCTCCCTCTCTCCAACTTCTCCTCTCCAAGACAAAGACACACACAGCAAAGGAAATTCTTCATTTTATTTCCACTCAGAATCATCAAAAGGATCAGTCCCTGCCCTCCCTCCCCTAGATGTAGCCCCTCCCCAACACCTTCACAAACACTGATTTCCTCCCAGAGCTAAACTGAACACCCAGTCACCAATCGCCGCGATCCCACCCCCCTGCCCACCTCCCAGTCTACCTGCATATTCACCTGCTCTGTGAACTTGGCCGCCTCTTGGCTTCCAGTCCAAATACACTTCCCCAAGGTCACTTGGCTTGCTTTTTGCTTATATTGTAAGCAGGGGGCCATTCCTGAAACCCTCCCTGCCCTAGTCCCCAGCTGGCTTTCCTGTCCTCAGCTGCACATTCATTCTGCCCTGCTTCCTGGCCTCGCTTCCGTCTGAAAGGCCAGGTTTGCAAGCTCTCCCCTGCTCCACAGACTCCCTGCAGGCCCCAGGCCCTCAGCTGTTACTTAAGGAGTGGAGATGTTGGCTGAGGCCAAACACTCCATGATTCTGGGGAGGGAGAAGGGGATCGGGTTCAGAAATGGACAGGAGAGGAGACAAAGGGAAAGAGGGTGGGGGGAGACAGACCAGGGGATGATGGGAGAGACCCTCCTACCTCAGCCCCAGAAACAGAAGCGAGCTGGAGCTGAAGACCAGTGTCCCTTCTCGCCCAAAGCCCCTGCTCCTCTAGCTGCTCCGGGTCCTCTGGCTTCGAGCCTTATACACCTCAATGAGCAAATCCTTGACGTATTGGATCTCGCGTTCTACTGACTCAGCCCTCTCCCTCAGCTCCCGGTTTCGTGCCTCCAGCCCCTGGCACTCGCCCTCCAGGGCCTCGCCCTCTGCCCGCTTCCTCTGGCGGTACCTCAGAGCCGCTGACTTGTTCTGGTCTCTCTTCTTTTGCTTGCGGTCCCCTCGAGTGGTGGCAGGACTGGGGTAGGGGGCCGGGCGAGAGGGCAGAGGGGGAGGGGGAGGGGGCTGCTGTGGTGGGGGCAGGGGCGCCAACCCTGAGTCTCCCTGCCCAGTCTCGCTGCGGCAGTAGATGGCCAGCAAGTCAAGGGTATCTAGGGCAGGGGGCTGGGGGAGGTCAAAGGTGGGGACAGGGAGTGGGAGAGGGAGGGACGGTGCTGAGGGTGGTGGCTGTGGTGGTGGGGAGGATGGTGGGAGGAGTGGGGCATCAAGGAAGAAGTCTTCCATCTGTTCCAGCTCCTTCTTGAGGAGAGAGGCCATGGCTTCCAGGTCAGGTGGGGGTGGGGAAGGTGGGGGGAGGGCACCTGGGGGCAAGGGGGGTTCCAGGGGCAGGAGGGCTGTAAAGTCCACCCGCTCAGTCATCCAGTCAGAGAAGCCGTCACCTGGAGGATTGGGGGAGAGATATAAATATCCTTGAGCTCCTAGTCTTCCACCTAGCCTGGTGCTCACTCACGCCTGTTTCCTTCATGCCATGCATGAAGTGAAACCACCAAGCAGCCCACCAGTCAACCCATCAATCAATGAATCATCATACCATTCACCAAATCAACAAACCAGCCAACAAACCAAACATCTAACCAACCCGTTAACCAACCAATCAACTACCCAGTCAACCAACTTAACCACCAGCTGGCTAATCAACAGACTGAATCAGTCAACCAACCAGTCAACCCATTAAACCAGTCACAGAACCACTCAACCAACCAATGACCCAAACAACCAAAGTCAACCAGACATTTCTTCAACCATTCCAACATCCGCTTTACGGATTACCCTATGCCTGTAGTTTCTGACTTACTATTTTTAAAGGGCAAACTAGGCCACACACACAACAGAGACTGTTTCATTTTTAATTCATTAATTATTGAGAACCCACTATGTGCCAAGCATTAGGGATAAACTAATGAATAAAATAACTTCTGCCCCAGAGCCTCTTGGGATGCTGTTTCCTGATAAGCTCTTCCCTTGAGTCTTTTCATGGCTTATTCCTTCCCCGCCTTTAGGCCCTAGCCAAAAAATTTCCGATGTGTTTCCTGGCTATCCTCTCTAACCTAGGATGCTGTTTTCATTTTCCAGCTCAGCTACTAAGTGTTTCCCACTTATCCCAACCCATCATCACCTAATTTGTCTTCCATCTGCCTCCCAATAGAGTGTGAGTTCTAGGAAGGCAGGGATTACATCAGTCTTGTCTCAGCTCTATCCCCCAGCACCTAAAGTAACCCCTGGCACATTGCAGGTACTCAATAAATATTTATTGAATGAATCAATGAATTCTTCTCCCTTGCCCCCATGCTGCACCTCCATTCCCCACCTGCCCTTACCTGCCAGGGGCTCTCCTCCCCCTGGGAGCCCGCCCTCCAGGGCTCCCCCGAGGATTTCATAGGGGCCCAGGGGGGCAGGGGCCAGGGGGAGTTTCCCATAGTCTACGAGCCAGCCCAGCCCGCTAGCTGGGAGCAGGGCCCTGTCCAGCTCCAGCCCCAGGGTCGCCAGGAGTGACATGGCTGCAGCAGAGGCTCTGGACAGGGGTGGCAATGAGGAAGGCTGAACCAACAGCTGGAAGGAGGCTCTGGAGGTTGCTCAGCTGGGCAAAGACAGGCACCAAGGCGAGAGTGGAAGACCTACAAGTAAAACAAAAGGAGGTAGTGTCAGAGGCCATCCTCATCCACCACCAAAGTCGCAGAGAAACCAAGCCACAGCTCCACGTCCCCAGGGTCCTCCCTTGCACTTCCAAATGGACTCCACACTGCACCTTGCCCTATCGGAATTCTAAATCAGTGCTTTCTTTCCCCAAATCTCTGACTCCCACATACTCCCAAGGGAATTCTCTTTAGGTACCAGTTACTTTTCTTTAGAATTCCCAAGCTTCATGGGGCGCTTGGGTGGCTCAGTGCCTTGAGCCTCTGCCTTTAGCTCGGGTCACGGTCCCAGGGTCCTGGGATCAAGCCCCGCATCGGGCTCTCCGCTCGGCGGGGAGCCTGCTTCCCCTCTCTCTCTGCCTGGCTCTCTGCCTACTTGTGATCTCTCTCTCTCTCTCTGTCAAATAAATAAATAAATAAATCTAAAAAAAATTAAAGATTAAAAATTTAAAAATTAAAGAATTCCCAAGCCCCACTCCTTCTTTTTTTTTTTTTTTTAAAGATTTTATTTATTTATTTGACAGAGAGAGATCACAAGTAGGCAGAGAGGCAGGCAGAGAGAGAGGAAGGGAAGCAGGCTCCCTGCTGAGCAGAGAGCCCGATGCGGGACTCGATCCCAGTACCCCGAGATCATGACCTGAGCCGAAGGCAGCGGCCCAACCCACTGAGCCACCCAGGCGCCCCAGCCCCACTCCTTCTAATGCAGAAACCTAATTAATGGTCTCCCAAGGGAATTTCCTTAAGCCCTCCCACCCTCCCCACAATATTCCACTTCATAAAAAATTCAATCCCAGGAGAATTTTCTTCTAGCCACACCCCTTCCTCTAAGCATTTCCTTTAGGCTCCACCTCATCCCAAGAGGCCAGCTCAAATTAGTTCCCAGGGGAATTCCTCCAGCCCTAGCCCTCCACTAATGTGCTTTATCTACCAAGTTCCGCGGTTTCCTTTGAAAATTGCGATGACCGCCCAGTCCCGCCCAAGTCTCGCCTCCATTTACCTTAGCCCCACCCCTTCGCGATGACTCCCCAGAGGCCCCACTTTTTCTCCGCTCGAAACCCCACCCTTCAGTTAAATTAGCGTGACCACGCCCCCTATCGTAATAGGCCCCACCCCAAGCCCCACCCTTCGCTGCAGCAGTTTTCCTAGTTCCACCCCCTTCCTAACCCCTAGTCTCTAAACCTCCCCTCCGCCCTGTCAATCTAAGTCGGCCCCAGCCACCGCCCCAGCAGATGCCTGAATGAAACATAAATTGTGCTATGCGCCTGCGCAACGTGGAGCCGGGAGAGAGGAAGAGGCGGGCGGAAAACCCGGCCCTCACTCCGACCCTTCCACGCGCGGCTCTCTCGCCCAGGGCCAAAGCGCATGCTCCGCTACCGATCCAACTGCTGTCACACCTACGGGGGTTGTGGGACTCAGTGCGCGTGTGCGGCTGCTTACTGTCCGCCCTTCACAGAAAATTACGGGCTCTGGTGGGGTTGTGCACGTGAACAACCGCTCGCGGACAGACTCGTTGACCCCTCCCCGCTTGGGGCTAGTGCGCAGGCGCACCTGCACGCAGACTGTCTTCAAACGCCAACATTCTCCCAGAGAACGCACCCTCCCCCATCGGGCCGAATGCGCATGCTCGGCCACGTGCCAACGGCGCGTCTTTCCCCTTCTGCGCCTGCGCGACCGTGATTCCTCATTCTCGTCTCCCCCCACCCCCCGACTGGTCGTGAAGGCCGCGAGCTTCGAAAGGGCGGGAAAGGCGGTTGGAGAGGGAGGGGCGAGCGGTTACTCACTCCATGGCTGCGGAAAGGAGAGGCGGCGGCGGCCTCCGCTGAAGAAAAGAAGGCGGTAGAGAAGAGCGCAAGCGCGGTAAGCGCGGAAATGGGCCGGGACACGGAGGGGGTCGCGGCTACAGAGCCATAGCCGGGGCTACGCGGGCGGAGAGGGCGTCTTGGTAGCCTGAGAAGATATTGTGATCTGAGGACGGGGAATGAGGCGGCCGCGGGGACTGGGGACAGATATACCGAGGGTGGCGCAGCACGGCCCGCCCGCCCGGATCCTTCCGCGCCCCGCCCCGCGTGGCCCCAACCGGGAGGCGGGCTTAGCCCCTTCCTCTCCGGGATCCTGGGATCCGGGCCCCTCCCCACCCCAAAAGTGTAGCCTTTTTCTCTCTGACTTGGGGATCGAGTCCCGTCTTCGTTCCTACCCCTGGGGTTCCGGCCCCCTCCTCCTGATCCGGGGTGGATGGCCTTTTGCTCCCTCTGACTCTGGGGTTCTATTCTCGGTCTCTCTGACTCTGAGGTCCAGCCCCCCCCCCCCATTCTGGGGATTCGGTCCCTGTTTTGTTTTGTTTTGTTTTGTTTTTGAGACCTGCACCAGTTCACTTTTCGTTTCGTTAGCCCCGCTTCCCGAATTTCCGGCCTGCCACATGCTAGTCTCCGTCCCCCAACCGCCGCCCCACGCTGAGAACCGTTTTTGTGGGTTAGACTCTGGTGTGAGTCACAATGAGACCGCGCGCGCCGTTCAAATCTCCGACCTGCGACGGTGGCAAATAAGTTCTGTAGTCTCGATCGGGAACTACGTACAAAATGAGGAAAATAGTTGACTCTGCCTGGTGAAAGTCAAATAATTCGATGCCTGTGAAACCCAGAGCCGTGCTCTTATGTGCCTGTATGACGTATTTTATTTTTAATAACCCCACCCCTTCCTGGGGGTCCAGTTTGGGGTCCAGTCTCAACTCTTCCTCCAGCCCTGGCAAGAGCCCCAGACGTTGGACCATCCAACCCTGCTGGTAGATCATTCTTGTGTCCTCTTCACCCCTTCAGGGCGTCAGTTAATTGCCAGCCATCCCCACTCTTCCCGGTTCCAGATGGTGGACGCTCAGCAGCATTGGTGGTGCGCGGTTGCAAGGAAACAGGCATCATCACCCTCTCTCTTTTCTCTATCCTCTGCCCACCTCCCATGAGCCCTTCTTATAAGCTCTCATCCGGAATTCCTTGCAGAGGGTCCTCTGTTTCACTTCTCCCCCACTGGATCAGTTTACCAACCATGCCCAAAATAGGGAGATGTGCACTGCCCTTTACTAAAAGAGAGGGGGCTTCCTGACCATTCCCTCCCTGTGTTCTAGCCCTTCCTGTAGCCCAAGTGGGTGTGGGTCTTTGCTTCAGAAACCCCTTCATTTCCCATCTTGTATCTGTCCACAGCAGGACACCAGGACTTCAGCTTAACATTCAGTGTGGCTGAAGAGGTGGAGGAACCCTTATCTTGAGATTTCTCTGGGAATGAAGATATGCAGGCTTCTGTTCCATGCAGGAAGTCTTGAGATCTGACTCCTCTCACTTAGAGCACTTACTGTCCACTCTGCCAGAATTTGGGGACTTGGCCTATAGGAGCTAAGTTATTACCTAGGCAGCATAGAGTAGTGGTTAAGCACAGATTCTGGCACCAGGTTGTTAGGTTCAGACCTTGACTCTACCCAACTTATTAGGTTGCTGGCAATTTCTCTCACTTCCCTGTGCCTCGGTTTCCACAAATAGTACCAGAATAAATTATGGAGTTCAGTTAATAGAAACATAGCAATATACACGGTGGTTAACAGCGGTTGCTTCTTGGGTGGTCTTCTGAAAAGATCTTTTAGCACGTAAACATGAACAAGGTATTTTTTAAGTGAGTTTTTATTTTGGAATAATTTTATATTTACAGAAAGGTTATAGAGATAGTACAGGGAGTTCCCATATAACCCTCATCCAAGTCTTCCCCATTGTTGACTCTTACATTACAGTGGTACATTGGTCACAACTGAAGACCCCACATCGGTGTGTGCTTTTAAAGTGCTTGCTTTATTCTGATTTCACTAGTTGTTCTTAATGCTGTTTTTTTGTTCCAGGATGCTATGTCACATTTAGTCATCATGTCTCCTTAGCCTCCTCTGGTGTCTGCAGCGGTTTCTCAGACTTTGCTAGGTTTTTATGAGCTTGGCAGCTTTGAAGAGTGCTGGTTGGTTATTCTGTGTAATACCCCTCAATTTGGTTTTGTCTCAAGAGACTGGGATTATGGGTGTTTGAGAGGGTGGCCAGGTAGAATATTTTTTAGTAACTGGAAATGAACTTGCTTCGTGTGGGAATCCTGTTGCCAGCTACATGCCGCTTATGCTGACTGAGGAGACATTGGGGCAGGGACACTGGTCCTCCTGTCCCAGCCCCTTGCACCTTTTTCTCTCCCTAGCTGTTGGATCTCCCCCAACTCAGCCCTGGTATCAGCTCGACTGATTCCTACTGAGTGGGTGCCAATTAGCACCCTTGGGTCCCTAGCCTTTTCCGGTGTATCCTAATTTGTGGGTGGTGGGTCATCAGTGGCTACCTTTGAGCCCAGGTCTTGGCACCCTGAGCCTTCTGTGCTTACTCTTGACCCAGACCCATGGCACTTCCAGGACTCAGATGCCTCTGCCTCGCTCAGCTTGCAGAGTGTCCCTGGGTTCAGGTGTCCCAGTTCCTTCAACTCCTGAACTGAACTGGGAGCATGGGTGGGGCTTGGGGACTCTTTTTCAGTGCGGAGGAGCCAGGCTTGGGGAGTGAGGTGAAAATTGCAGGCAGGTTGCATCACCCAGACTCTTTGATGGGGAGGGGGAGTGGAGGGGATTCTCTGGGGGCCCTGGATCACCTGGCAACAGTTCCTGGTTAGCACAGCCCTAGAGCCCTGAATTGGAAAGAGATGGGGACAGGGGGCGCCTGGAGAGCAGCCACCTGCGCAGGATCCTGTAGATCTGAGAAGGGGTCTCTGATTGCAGAAGTAAACCTGCTTGTCTTGCAATGGGCAAGACTGGGGTCCCAAGAGCTGAAGAGGGTTGTGCGCAATCACAGTGCTAGTTAGAGCCCAGGCCTCTGCAATACTGCACAGCTTCCAGGGCCCTACAAACCCCAGGGAGAGCCTGTTTTCCCTCAGATCTATGAAGTCCCTGACCCCCAGCCTAGGGCATAGCCCACTGGGAGGCCACCTCATCCAGACCTTCACTGCAGGTTTGCTGCAGCTCACAGTTGCCAAATCTATTGATTCCGACCTGTTCCTCCCCATCTCCCCTATGTTAGTGGAGGCCCTCCTCACCAGCCACCCCTCGCTGGTTTCCCAATCAAGCTGACAGCCTGGCATGATGGAAAAGGGATAGAGTTTGCATCAGATGGACCTAGATTCTTTCTGAAGAGGCACTAGGGCAGGTACCTGGGTCATGCAGGTGGTGGTGGGGTGGGGGCAGGAGGCGGAGGCGGACGTCCTAGCAAACAAGGGCAGGAAGGCCAAGGCCATCCCAGCTGGGGAAAAGGCAGTGTAGAGGCCAGGCATGTACAGCATCGATCTGCCACGTGGCCCAGTAGCTTCAGAGCCCTTCCCTGCTCCCGTCGTGTGTCACTGGGCAGAGGCGGCCACAGGTCTTCCAGCCTAGGTAGGTCTCACGCTGCTGCACCAACTCCAGCACCTCAGCCATCTTCTGTATAGGTTTCCTGTGGCTTCTGGAACATACCATTGTAAACTTAGTGGCTCAGAGCAACAATATTTATTCCCTTTCCATTCTGAAGACTGCAGGTCTAACATAGGTTCACAAGGTTGTGTTCCTTCTGGAGGCTGGAGGCGAGAATCTATTTTCTTGCCTTTTCCAGAGGTGGCTGTCCTCCTGGGCTCATGGCCCTTTTTACATTCTTCTGATCTTTGCTTCCATCATCTCCTCTCCTGTTTTCTCCTTTGAAGATCTTGCCCTTTAGCTTACCAAGGCCCTTACGGTTACATTGGGTCTTACCCAGATAGTCCAAGATAATGTTTTCATCACAAGACCCTGAATTTAGTCATATCTGCAAACCCCCTTTTGCCATGTAATACATTCACAGGTTTTGGGGACTGAGATGAGGATCTCCTTGGAGAGCCAGTGTCCAGCCTGGCATACCTCCCTTTAGGAGCCTGTTTTCTCATCTAGGAGATGAAGGCTAGGGTCAGTCCTAGGGTGCCCCTGCCGGTGCCCACCGGGACTAGCTGTAGGAAAAGGACCAGGCAGACTGAAGGTGATTGACCACATAGTGCCCCAGAGCTCAGGATGCCATCACTTACAGCTCTGTGAGCTCCGGCAGGATACTATGCTGCAGTGGCCTCGTCGCTAAATTGAGTACAGTAACAACCCTCAGAGGTCAATAGATGAGGACCAAAGAGATGATACGTGAAAAGACGTAGGACTGTTCCTGGCTCAGCGAGTGAGCCACCTCTGCAAACCCAAAGGCCGTGTGTCAGGGAGAGGCCTGCAAAGCCCCCGGCACCCAGAAGGCATAGGTGTGGCTCAGGGGTGGCCCAACTTGCTGGGTAGCAGTACTGGCCCAGCGGTGCAGAGCTCCCGATTGTACAGAAGTTGAAAATCCAGCATTTTTTGTAAGATGCAGTTCTAAAAGGTTGGCAAGTAATTGAGAGAAACCCTAACAAACCGTGAGTGTGGAGAGACTCTCAGACTGCAGGTCGTCCCTGACCTTTGGTTCCGTAATATCCCCTCACCCTCAGATCTGTAATCCTCTCTGCCTTGAGCAGAGAACCAAAGGAGCCAAGTACTCCTCCTTCCAGAGTTGCTGACAATTTGTACCACACCTCTGCCTGCTGGACTGATCCTAATTTGAGGAAGAGTAGGGCCTTGTTCAGACCCAGTCCCATCCTGTAAAGTCAAGAGGGCTTGGGGTGCCTGGATGGCTGAGTGGGGTAAAGCCTCTGCCTTCGGTTCATGTCGTGATCCCAGGGTTCAGGGATCTAGCCCCGCATCCAGCTCACTGCTCAGCAGGGAGCCTGCTTCTTCCTCTCTCTCTGCCTGCCTCTCTGCCTACTTGTGATCTCTGTCAAATAAATAAAATATTTTTTAAAAGGGGGGGGCTGTGTTTGGGGGGAAGTAGCGAAGCAGGTCCCAGGAATTGTCCTTGAGGGTTGGGTGCCTAACACAGAGGGGCTGTTGTCTTACTACCCTGTGTGTCCCTTATCAACCGGCTGTGCCTCCAGCTAGAGGCCACCAGGAACACATGTAATTGAACAACTTGGGTTTCTTGCTGTTGCAGCTAAGGAGCTATGCACCGTTGGGGTGCTAAGGGCATCTCAAGAAGTGGGTATTAAGGAGGACTTAGAATGGCAGCTGGGTTAAGTTCAGTAACTTTGGAGAGGAATGAGCAGAGCTAATGCTGTGGTTAATATGAGAATCACCCGTTAGCGCTGAGCCAGGAAGGGG
Source organism: Mustela nigripes (assembly GCF_022355385.1). Classification (NCBI taxonomy): domain Eukaryota; kingdom Metazoa; phylum Chordata; class Mammalia; order Carnivora; family Mustelidae; genus Mustela; species Mustela nigripes. The sequence continues at coordinate 4,935,354 of NC_081573.1, forward strand.
AGGTTGGTCATTTTTATGCTTTGGACAATGTTTGTGCTTTTGTCTGTGTTGAAATATGATTCCACAGTGGTCTTGCACCACTACAGTCAGAATGGCCCTGCCTGATGTTGGTATCCTCTGGAGTTGCTCTATTTGACTGGAGCATGCCAGGACCTGGCTACCAGGGCTGCTTTCCCTTTCTCAAAGCAAACCAGCTCATCCTTCCAAATGAGGGAAAAGAAGTGGAAACCCCCTGCCATGGGGTGGGCCACATGTATAGTTCCCACTGGGTGACTTGAACACAGAGGAAGGAAGCAGGACCTGAACCCTGCCAGTACTCCTGGGATGGCCAGTAACGGTGGGAGCTGAGGGGAGCAAGAGAGAGAGAGGCAGAGGCAGGGGGCCATAATGGCCCCCATGCTTCCCAGGTGCCCCCCACACATGTGGGGACTGCCCCTGGAGAGCATTGGGTCAGCACCAGCAGAGCCTCCCTTTCAGTTCAAGAGCCCTATGCCCTTCTCTTCTTGCCCCTGCGAAGACTGGGAACAGATTCCACAGGCAGGAACAGGGAAGAGCAGCTGATCACTCCCCCTTCACTCTGAGCCTTCAGGAGTCTCGCCTATAGCTGGAGAAGGTGGACAGCACTGAACTGGATTCAGAGTGAAACACAGGTCTGGAAGGTGACAGACATGCCCAAGCTGTCCTTAGAGAGTGGGAAGGAAGTATTAGACAAGGCACGTGATGGGGGTGGGGTGGAAAAGTCACATTGGAGATGCTCACGTGTAGTTAGCTCAGCTCTGGAATCGGACAGCGTGGGTCAGTACTGACTACCTGTGTGACTTTGGGTAAGTTACTGAAGTTCTCTTGACTTTAGTTTGTATGTCTGTGAAATTGGGTCATGAACAGTTCCCACCTCATAAAGATGGGAGCCAGTGCAGGTAAAGCATTGCAAACAGCCCAGCACATAATAAATCTCCAGAAGTGTTAGCATGGGAAGTGATACCTAGAGGTAGGTTGGGGCTGTGATTGGTTTCTGGTTCTCAGAGTCAAAGCCACTCTTCTCCCCCACCCCCAACTTCTGGTGGCTTTCACCTGGTCCCCAGAGAAACCATCTTCATGGCAACAGTCTCTGCCACAGCCCAGCCTGGACCTTTTTCTCCCTCACCAGTGACATCACTGCCTCTCCCCTGAGGTGCTAGTGTTGATTACAGGGAGTGAGGCTGGGAAGGGAGCACAGATGAGTGTGATTCTACAAAATAGAATTTTATAAAATCCCACCTTGCGTACTCTTAGGTCCCTCTCTATCTGACCCCCCATGCCCAGCTGCATTTCTCGGGGAGCCCCTGAGGGGCTTAAAGCTGACAGGAGCATTTCAACTCCAGTCTCCTTCCCATGCCAGCTTCACTTGTCCCCAGAAGAAAGCATGATCCTATCTTTGGAAACTTCTCTGCCTAGCCCCTGCCCTCTAGGACTGATCCTGGCCCCTGCTCACCTCTGTAACCTCACTTCTGCCTTCTCAACCCCTTCCTGCCATCCCATGCCCGGTTGGTCTGTTTATTAGTTTTATTTTGAGGTATTGTATAACACACCTCCATTTATTAAAGTGTACAATTCAGTGGTTTTTAGTACATTCACAGAGTTGTGCAGCCGTTACCACAATCTAATTTTTGGAACATTTTCATCATTCCCCAAAGAAACCCCGTTTCCCAAATCCGTTAGCTGTCACTCCCTGTTCCATCCCTTCCCTCAATCCCAGGCAATCACTAACTTGCTCTCTGTCTCTAGTTTTGTCTATCCTGTTCTGGGCATTTCATATAAATGTAATAACGTCATAGATGGTCTTTTATCTGGCTTTGAAGCTTCATCCATTTTGTAACATATGTCAATACTTCATTCCTTTTTCTTTTTTCTTTTTTTTTTTTTTTTAAGAAGGAGAGAATCTTTTCCTTTCTTTTTCTTTTCTTTTCTTTTTTTTTTTTTTTTTAAGATTTTATTTATTTGAGAGAGCACATGAGCAGAATGTAGGGCAGACGCAGAGAGAGAAGCAGATTCCCCATTGAGCAGGGAACCTACTTAGAGCTCAATCCCAGGACCCTGAGATCATGACTTGAGCTAAAGGCAGATGCCTAACCAACTGAACCACCCAGGTTCCCTGAGAGATAGAATCTTAAGCAGGCTCCAAGCCCAGTGTAGAGCCTCATGTGGGACTTGATCCCACAACCCTGAAATCATGACCTGAGCCAAAATCAAGAGTTGGTGGACACTCGGGGCGCCTGGGTGGCTCAGTGGGTTAAGCCGCTGCCTTCGGCTCAGGTCATGATCTCGGAGTCCTGGGATCGAGTCCCACATCGGGCTCTCTGCTCAGCAGGGAGCCTGCTTCCCTCTCCCTCTCTCTCTCTCTCTCTCTCTGCCTGCCTCTCTATCTACTTGTGATTTCTCTCTGTCAAATAAATTTAAAAAAATCTTTAAAAAAAAAAAAAAAGAGTTGGTGGACACTTAACTGACTGAGCCACCCAGGTGCCCCAAATACTTCATTACTTTTAAAAGCTGAGTGATGGGATGCTTGAGTGGCTCAGTGGGTTAAGCCTCTGCCTTCGGATCAGGTCATGATCTCAGGGTCCTGGGATCAAGTCCCGCATCAGGCTCTCTGCTCGGAAGCAGGGAGCCTGCTTTCCCCTCTGTCTCTCTGCCTGCCTCTCTGCCTACTTGTCATCCCTCTCTCTCTCTCTCTCTCTCTCTGTCAAATAAATAAATAAATAAATAATCTTTAAATAAATAAATAAATAAAAATGAAAGCTGAGTGATAACTCCATTTCATGGATATACCACATTTTATCTATTCATAAGTTGATGGACATTTGGCTTGTTGATACTCTTTGTTACAAATATGCATGTACGAGTTTGGGATGGACATGTGTTTTCATTTCTCTTGGAAGATACCAAGGACTGGGATTGCTAGGTTATAAGGTAACTCAAAGTTTAACCTTTTGAGGAATTCCACAGTGGCTGTACCATTTTCCATTCCCATAAGCAGTGAGTGAAGGTTATGATTTCTCTACATCCTCACCAACACTTGTCCATCTTTATTGCCATCCTGGTGGATGTGACCTGGTATCTCATTGTGGTTGTGATTTGCATTCCCAGATGGCCAGTGATGATGAACATATTTTTCTATGTTTATTGGTCATTTGTGTATCATCTTTGGCTCTGGTGGTATGAGTTTTGAGGGGGAGTTGTTTTGTTTGTTTGTTTGTTTTTGGAGAGCAGTGGACAGAAGGAGAGAGATTTTTTTTTTTTAAGGGTTTTATTTATTTATTTGACAGAGATTACAAGTAGGCAGAGAGGCAGGTGGGGCGGGGATGTGGGGAGGAGGCTCCCTACTGAGCAGAGAGCCTGATGCAAGGCTTGAACCCAGGACCCTGAGATCATAACCTGAGCCACCCAGACGCCCTGAGAGAGAGAATCTTAAGCAGGTTCCACATTCAGTCTGTTGCAGGCTCCAACTCACAACCTTGAGATGATGACCTGAGCTGAAATTAAGAGTTGGACACTTAGGGGCGCCTGGGTGGCTCAGTGGGTTAAAGCCTCTGCCTTCGGCTCAGGTCATGATCCCAGGGTCCTGGGATCGAGCCCCGCATCGGGCTCTCTGCTCAGCGGGGAGCCTGCTTCCTCCTCTCTCTCTGTCTGCCTCTCTGCCTACTTGTGATCTCTGTCTGTCAAGTAAATAAATAAATCTTTTAAAAAAAAAAAAAAAGAGTTGGACACTTAATCAACGGAGCCACCCAGGCACCCCTGGCATCTTGTGGGCTGTTTTTTTTTTCTTTTTTCTTTTTTTAAGATTTTATTTATTTATTTGGCAGAGAGAGAGATACAGCGAGAGAGGGAATACAAGCAGGGGGAGTGGGAGAGGGAGAAGCAGGCTTCGCGCAGAGTAGGGAGCCCAATGTGGGGCCCAATCCCAGGGCGCTGGGATCATGACCTGAGCCGAAGGCAGAGGCTTAACCCACTGAGCCACCCTGGCGCCCCAGCATCTTGCAGTTTTAACACAGGTATTCAATACCGTTCCACAAGGCAACAGCCCTTGCCTTTCTAAGCTTTTGCCTGGAATGAGGTGTTGACCTAACTCCTTCCTACCCTAACTCCCTTTATATCCTTCAAAACCAAGCTTAAATAGCCCTTCCTCCTCAAGGAGTGTTTCCCTGACCCTCCCCTTAACCCATTCCCCAGGTGAAGGTACTCACTGTGTCCTCTAGGCTTCCAGTACGTTCTACGAGAGCTCTTTCACAGTGTCATCCTATCATTTATCTCTTTGTTACTCTTAGTAAATTCTGAATTAGTTGAGGGCAGAAGACCTTACCTTAATCATCCTCACTTTGACATTTATGTTGACATTGGACAAGTTACTTAACCCTAAAAGGGAAATACGGGTGGTACCTTCCTTGCAGTTGGAGGGGTTAGGACTGAAGGAGTCTGTATAAGCACCTGGCATAAAGCAGCCCCTGGATCTCTTTATTCCGTTGACAAGCATTTGCTGAGTGCCTGTGATGGCCAGCAGCTGTTAATGACATTGGGGATAACACAGAGGAAACCACAGACAAAACTGCTGCCCGTCATGTAGCTGACATTCGGATGGAGAGACACAACAAATGAAATCCATAAGTTCAGTATATTACTATTTCAGATGGTGCTAAGTCCTAAGGATAGTCAGGGAAGGCCTCACTGAGTAGTTTTAGCAAAGACTAAGAAAGTAAAGGGTGACAATGGGGACACTTGGGAGGAGTGTTCCCGAAGGAGAACTTAGGCAGTCAAGAACAAGTGGGGCTGCAGTGGAATGCTGGAGGGAAAGAGTGGCTGCCAGCGAGGGTGCACTTTGGCTATAGGGAATAATGCCTCTGTATATTTGTGTGCGAGTTTTTTGTTTTTTGTTTTTCAGTGCTTCTTTTCAATTCTGGTAACTTTTTCTTTGTATTTATCACTCTAAGTTTCATGAAGGTGGTGACCATGACATACTGTCTTTGTTTGCCCACACAGGGCCTGTCCTGTTCTCAGTCTTAGTGGAAGTGTGCTGACTGAATGAATGAGGATATCTGTGAATTACCCAACCATGCTGGCATACAATGAGTGCTGAATGGTTGGCGCTTTATCATTTTTTAATAAATGTAGTTGGTACATCAGATTGATAGAGTTTCCTAATTTCAGGTGCTGGCAGCTTGTAGGGAAATGATTCTCTCCAGGAACTGCCAGTTAGAATAAAAATGGTTAGAGGCAAGTTAGAGGGCAATTTGGTTGCCCCTAGAAAAACCAAAATGCAAGTATCCATAGCCAGCAACTCTCCTGAGGATCTGCCCTGGAAAAGTGCCTGTGCCAAAGAAGGTGTGAAGAAGCATGCTTGTTGGAGTATGGTTGGAGAAAAGAAAGATTAGAATCATTTCATCTCCTCAGGCTATGAATGCACATACAAATACATAGATAAAAAATACAAGGCAGCTTTTAACAGCAGTTACCTCACAGGTGTGGGAACTAGGGTGGGGGGTAGTGATCAAGAGAATCTTAGCTTTGATGGTGATGTGCAAGACATTGTTTTAAAGAAAGGACTTACGTTTTAATTGTGCAGCTAAAATTTAAAGGTTAAAAATGCAGTTAGAGAGGGATGCCTGACTGGCTCAGTGGGTTAAGCCTCTGCCTTCTGCTCAAGTCATGATCCCAGGGTCCTGGGATCAAGCCCTGCGTTGGGCTCCCTGCTCAGTGGGGAGCCTGCTTCCCCCTCTCTCTTTGCTGGCCTCTCTGACTACTTGTGATCTTTCTCTCTGTCAAATAAATAAAAATCTTTTAAAAAAAAAATGCAGTTAGAGAAAAAAATCTTTCAGTAGAAGAGAAAACAGTTCTTGGCAAAATAGGTAGGGGGCCCAGCACCAGAGAATTCCTCAGATCTCTTCCACTCCCGTTATTTTATATTGAGTCGTCATTCTAGAATCTTCCTTAAAATCGATTCTTTTGTTTCCTGACTTCTTTTCCACATAGGTCTTAACCTGATTTGTTTTCCCTGTGGGGGAACTGTTTTTCCCACACCACCTGAGCTTCTTTGGGTATAATTCAGGCCTTGGAGTAAAGAATGTAATTGCTAATTAGCTGGGAAGTGACTTGGGGTAAAACTAGTTTTTTCAGGGGAAGGAAGAAAGGGAAGAGAAGGATGGGAACCTATGAATCCAAGAAGCATTTGGGTACCAGCTCGAGGCAACCATAGGAGAGAGCAGCCAAGGCATGTTGTGGGTGCCTCTGCTAAACTGGCTGTCCTCCATCCCATGAGGATGACAAGCCTGCATAAATGAGTCTGAAGGTAGAGTAAGTGAAAATGGACAGTGGGTCTGACAGGTGACCTTCTCGTGTACAGAGGGGTAGAGCACGCATTGCATTTGCTTAAATGAATTAAAAAAAAAAATCTGGAAAGAGGCACAGGAAACCTAACTGCTTGTCTCTGGGAAAGAGAGCTGGTGGCTGTGGGGATGGGGGAGGACGGAGACCACAGTATTCCCTTTGGAACGTAAAACCACATGAACAAACAATCTGTTCACAGAAAATGTAAATTTCACTTTTTTTTTCTTTTTTTTTAAACTGTTAAAATAGCCACCACCAGGCGCCTGGGTGGCTCAGTGGGTTAAGCCTCTGCCCTTGGCTCAGGTCATGATCTCAGGGTTCTGGGATCAAGCCCCACATCAGGCTCTCTGCTCAGCGGGGAGCCTGCTTCTCCCTCTCTCTCTGCCTGCCTCTCTGCCTACTTGTGATCTCTCGGTCAAATAAATAAAATCTTTAAAAATAAATAAATTAATTAATTAAATTAAATAGCCACCACCGGGGGAGCCCCATGCTCAACAGGGAGTCAGCTTCTCTTGCTTCTCTCTCTCACTTACTACCTACCCAGCCACTGCTCCTTCTCCTACTAATGTGTGCTCTCTGTCTCTTTAAAGTAAATGAATAAATCTTTAAAGTGAAAATAAAATAGCCAGCACCACATTATTGGGTAGGTTGAGAAATGGAACACGTGTGACAAAGCTGCCTCAACAATCAGCATGCAGGGGCGTTGAAGAATCTGATCATGGAACACTGCCTGGGGGAAAAGACAAGCGGCAGTGAAACAGGCTGTGAGGCTTTCCACAGCTCCTCCCCCCGAAGAGCAGACAGACAGATGGACAGACATGCCTCTTTTGTGTCCTCTCTTCACAGGTCGAATATTTAACACAAGTTTATTATACCTGGGAGATTGAAGGACCTTGAATGTGGGGGTCCTCAGGGAGGAACAGGTTTAGGAAATTGGGACCAGAATCCCAAGTGGCCTAAGGGGATGAGAGGGCTTTTGAAAACATTGGGGGAGTCAATCCTGCCTTCACTGCTGGGGATACCATGCCCTGTGGCAGAGAAGCCTTCACACTGCCGGGAGCACCGAGGTTTCCCTGCTGCCAGTTTGGCTTACAAAAGCCTCCTGCCTTTCTCGGGAAGGCTCTGTTCCTGGCAACCACAGTTGCCCATGCCCACCAGGCATGGTGGTTGTGTAAGAGCCTGACAGAGTGGCCCAGAACACCACCAGCTCCTCCCCAGCCGCCTGGGGAAGGCCTTCAAAACAAACAAGATCCTTTCACATAGACACCTCCTGCGGCTTCATGGTACACTCTAGTCTGGCTACACCGACCCCTCCCCGCTCTGGAGCCCACCTAGCATGCTGCTGTTCTTTCCCTGCCTGCAACTGTAGACTGCCTTGGCTGTGGTCTGGCTAGCAAGCACCTTGCTGCTATCAGTTGATTTCCATTCCTGAAGGGCTGGCGCTCTCTCAGCTCGCCTGTTCCTGAGGGTTAGAGAGTTTATCTTTGACTAGAGGGAGAAAGAACTAATTCAAGAGATGTTTCAGCAGCAGCATGCACGGACTGGGGGTGGGTGAGTGGCCAGTGACCTCTGTTTTACATGTTGGTGAGACAACCCAGAAAAGAGAGATGATTGTGGTGAGGAGGGGGAGGGGAAAGGGATGGACAACGGGGGACAGCAGAGTGGACAGGGAGTTCCCCCCTAGCACGGTGGCAAAGGTACCAGCAGGTGGTTTTTTTGTTGTTTTGTTTTGTTTTGTTTTTTTACCAGCAGGTGTTTGAGCTCCCGCGGGGAATCAGATTTCCCTGGCTGGGTCGATGGGGGCCAAAGGCAAAGTCCCTTCAGCCTCTGATTTTCTGCCTTTTCTCTCCTGCTGCCATCTCCTGTGCTCCTTAGTTTCTCTCCTACTCTGGTCTCTCTGAGTCTGTCATCACATGTCCTCCAAGTCTTAATTGCTAATTTATTATTTTTTTAAGATTTTATTTATTTTTAAGTGTTTTATTTATTTGACAGAGAAGATCACAAGCAGTGAGGGGGAAGCAGGCTCCCTGCTGAGCAGAGACACACCCCCTCCCAAGCGGATGTGGGGCTGGATCCCAGGACCCTGAGATCATAACCTGAGCCAAAGGCAGAGGCTTAACCAGCTGAGCCACTAAGGCATCCCTATTTATTTATTTTTAAAAATTTTATGTTTTAAGTACTCTCTCCACCCAACTCGAATTTACAATCCCAAGATCAAGAGCCCCTCGCCGTACCAACTCAGTCAACAGGCGCCCCACTAAATTGCTAAATTGTGATAGCTCCTTTGCTCCCTGGCCTCAGCATTGTTGGCAGCGCCACCAGGTGGCCATGGGGCTGAAATGTCAGGAGCATCTGCTCTAGTTGCTGCCAGAACTTGCATTAAGAGGTTAGCTTTTCCTGGGCCAAGAGTGCAGCGTGCTAAGTGCCCATTGCAGATCTGTGAGCTGTAATCCTTGTTTTTCATGTGATAAAACAGGCATGGGGATGAATTTAGAACCTAAGATCCCAGGATTAGGAGTGAAGAAGCAGGGTCTCTGGCCAGCAGGCTGTGGAGTCTTGCCAAGTGACTGACAGAAAAGGACAAACAAGACCCTTTTCCTCAGAGCACACAGAAATCCACAGTCTGGACTTCTAATGACAGCTACAGGGCTACTGTCTGCAGTCCCCATCCCAGTCCATCAGTGGACTAGAAAACCCAGGACTCATGATCCCAAGCCCCATCGAGAAGCCCTGAGAAATAGAGCTCTTTGGCTATACTCGCTGCTGCCCCAAATGAAGTGGAGTTGAACTGGTGTAAAGAAAGGGGATAGCAGCTGTCTCCATCCCCAGTGGAGGATCCTAGTGTGGAAGGGTCACTACTTTTTTTTTTTAAGATCTTATTTATTTGACAGAGAGATCACAAGTAGGCAGAGAACTAGGCAGGTGGTGGGGGGGCGGGGAGCAGGCTCCCTACTGAGCAGAGAGCCTGATGGGGGGCTCGATCCTAGGATCCTGAGGTCATGACCTGAGCCACTGAGCCACCCAGGTGCCCCAGGGTCACTACATTTCTGAGGTGTGAAGATGAAAGACAGCTGTGGGATCAGGAAGGGAAACCATGTTACAGCTTTGTCTCCACTGGATGGACAAGCCTAGCAATCTACCTCTGTGACCTGGCCCCCAACCCCTCCTCCCCAAAGCCTGCTGCTTCAGCCACAAAGAGTACAAAAGCTGGCCTGTGTATCTTACTCTCTTGGTGACCTGTCTGCCCAGAAAGCCCCGTTCATCCTTTAAGACTTAATTCTGACATCTCCTTCCTGTTCCAGGCAGAACTTCAGCACTTAGCCCCAGAAAGATCTGGTTTCCCATCCTGGGACTAGTGTTTGCTGCTCTGTGACTTTGAAGTTACATCACCTGTTTCCCATCCAGGAAGGATTCATTGTGCTCCTACCTAGTATTCTTGGCCCAGGACCATTACATAGGTGGTGCTCTGTAGATGATAGTTCTTAGTTGTCAGATTGTCGGTCCCTCACAGTTATTTATGGAGTGCCTGCTGCATGCCAGGCTCTAGGTGCTGGGCATAACAGTAGTGAACAAAAGCAGAAAATCCTGCCCTGTGGGCTGACACTGTCACCATCATCAGCCCTTCTCATGTTTCCAGGCCACCTTGTCCCTCCCTCTGTCATAGGACATAGGTTGCCTGTTGTTGCTGGGTTTTGCACACATCCACTCCCCTGATTCGGTCACCCCAGCAGCAGGGGATGTCCAGATTCTCAGAATCACAGCTCTCTGTTCTTTTCCCACCTGCTCCCCAGCTGCCAGGCCCTAGTGACTGCTGTATCCTCTTCCCTTGGCCCTGTTGCACAGAGGCAGACCGTGCACCTTGGCCCTATCACTTCTCTTCTCCAGCCTCTCCTTGGCCCCAACTCCAGGATGTGTTTCCCATCCATTTGTCTAGATTGAGTCCATCCTGTTCTTTCTTCCCCATTCCTCTGTCAACTTCCGGTTGTCATAACAAATGATCACAGATGTAGTGGCTTAAAACAGCACCCATTTATTCTCTTACAGTTCAGAAAGTTAGAAATGGGTCAACAGGACCTCTTTCCTTCTGGAATCTCTGAGGGAGAATCCATGTTTTACCTTTTCCATCTTCTAGAGACCCCCTGCATTCCTTTGCTTGGAACCCCTTCCTCCGTCTTCAGAGCCAGCAACATAGTATCTCTCAGAATGTTCTTTCATGGTCACATCTTCTGTCTCCACCTTCCACTTTTAAAGACCCTCATGGTTATATTTAGGGTCCATGCAGTCCATCCAGGGTAATCTCCCCATCTCAGAACCGTTAATTTAATCACATCTGCTAAGTCCCTGTTGCCATGTGAGCTCTCGTGTTCATAGGTTTGGAGTTAGGGGGTGGACATGTATAGAGGCCATTATTCTGTCACATAGACCCCACACACATACACACACACACACACACACACATTGCCTTCTCAATCCTTCCATTCCTTTGGTCCAAGGCCGAGGTCCCCTCATATTAATTCCCAAACACCCCTGCTCCAGATACAGGAAATGGGCTGGGGTAGGGAGCGAGAATCAGTCCCTGGGCTTGGGAACAGTGTGGCCCCTGCCCCTTAACAATACTGGCCTCCTGTTGTCATGGCCACACCCCCCTGCCCCTGGCCTTTGTTCTAGCTCTTTCCTCATTATGACTCAGTCAACCCCTTTACCCCCATGCCACTGCCCTGTTCCCCTTTTCCTGCCCCACTTTTTCTTTCTTCATAATGCTTAGCCTATTAAAGCGTGACAGAGGATTCCTTTATGAAGTTCGTTGTTCTCCTGTCTGTCTCTTCTGCTGGAGGAGAAGCTCCATGAGAGCAGGGACTCACTCTCCCCATCACAGCCATATTCCCAGGGTCTGGAACAGGGCCCATACATAGGTGCTCAGATGTGTTTGTTGCGTGAGTGAATGTTGCACTACAGAGAGTTTGTTTTGTCTGTGTTGTCATAACTGTACGCAGAATAGGGCTAAGGAAATAAATTAGATAAAGATGGAATTTGGAGTAGCAAAGAACTGGAGAGGTCAGGTTAGTGGACCTGAGTGAAGCTGGAGGTGATGGCAGAGAACCGTGGTCCTCAAAGCCAGGGGACAGGACGAATCTGTCGTTCAGAATCTATGACTACCCTGGGCTATGAGGGCAGGCAGATGTGGCTTGACAAACAGGGACAGAGTGGGGTAGGCGTCTCTTGTCAGTAACTCAGTGACTTTGAGGCAGACCTCCTCACTCCAGGCCCAGCTACAGATGCCACGTCTGTGGCCGCCCAGGCTTAAGCACCTGACCCAAGCACTGTCAACTGCTCCTGTGGAAAGCTTGCCCCTTCAGTAAAGTGGAAAGCCTATTTCGGAGCTCAGAATAGTGTGTATCTGTTAAGACACATTTGTGTGAGAAACTCCCAAAATCTGGGTCTTGGTTGATGGCTTTGTTCACTTGAGTCAGCCCCTGCAGAACCAACACTTTATTCCATTTTTTTTTTTTTAAGATTTTATTTATTTATTTGACAGAAATCACAAGTAGATGGAGAGGCAGGCAGAGAGAGAGAGAGAGAGAGGGAAGCAGGCTCCCTGCTGAGCAGAGAAGCCCGATGCGGGACTCGATCCCAGGACCCTGAGATCATGACCTGAGCCGAAGGCAGCTGCTTAACCCACTGAGCCACCCAGGCGCCCACTTCATTCCATTTTTGCACAGACTCACACATTCCCCAGATTGAGGTTTTCTCTTCTCTGTCCCCAGAGTCCTGGCCCCTCGCTCAGGCTCTTGGCTTAGACCACCACTGCACCCTCCTCCCAGCTACCTGACCCTCTAGTTTCTTCCCTTCCAGTCTGTTTCCCGCACATGTGTCTGGCCTTGTTAGTCTCCCCACCTCTAAAGTCCCTCCATGACTCACGCAAAATGAAGTCTGAGCCATCAACATGTCCTTTCCCGACCAGCAGCTCCCGCCACATCACACAGCACTATACACACGATGTACTCGGGAGTCCCCAAACCCACCCTTGGGTTCGGTGATTCTCTAGAAAGACTCACAGAACTCAGCAAAGCTGTTAGATTCATGGTTTCAACAAAAGGGGAAAGAATCAATCAGCATGGGTGAAGGGTGCACCAGACAGAGTCTAGAAGAGAGAAGGGGTGAGCTTCCAGTGGCCTCTCCCCATGGAGTCATACAGCAGCACTTAATTCTCCCGGCAACACCATGTGACAGCACACATGGAGTACTGCCCTCCAAGGAAGCTCACCTGTGCCTCGGCATCCAGAGTTTTTACAGGGGGTCAGTCACATAGGCCGGAGTGTCTTTGTGACTGACTCATTACTTAGTCTCTGGCCCCTGTAGAGGTCAAGTTGGCAGGGCTCGCAGGTTATCTTACAGGAACCAGAAAAGGGCCAGTCTTTTCTTTGATGTGTAGGGTGGGTAACCCAGGCCTTCTGAGTGAACCCTTTACTGCATGTACACACACACAGTCCCTCTAGCCACACCAAATCACTTAGCACCCCAGAGACACACCTGTGTCAACCTTTCTGCCTCACCCAGGCCCTTCCTCCCATCCACCTGACTAACCCTGACCTCGTATCCTTCCACGCTCAGCTCAGGAAAATGCTCCCTTATTGACCCCTCCCCACCCCCATCCTCCGTTGTCCCTACCTAGAGCCCTGGTACTCAAGTTCACATTTCCCATGTCTCTGACTACCTCAAGGGCAAGGGCCATGGCTTAGGTGACCTCTGTGGGCCTTTCACTCTCCCAGTTTATTAAATGGACCTGCTTTTGGAGTGAGTGAGCTATAATATATTTAAAGCGCATAGCACGGGGCTGAACCAATAGTGTTTGCCCCTGTTAGTACATCCCTAGCATATGTAGTATCAGAAACCGATGAGGCGTTTAATAAATGGTGAGCCATTAAACTGGAAAAGCCCCCCCAGACTCTTGTTTTTCTTGTAGTTTTTTAATAGTTACAAAGAGCTTTTTATAAATGCTCTTGTGGAAAAATTTAGCTGCAACTTATTAATAGAAGCTCTCTTGGGCTGAGGTCTTGAGAACAGAGACATGTAGGCGTAGCTGTTCGGATGCCTTGAGCTGCCAGTAACAGCAGATGTGGCTTGCCATGGTACTCAAGTGAGGAGGTGTGCGCTCGCCACAAGAAGGGGTCTGGCGCAGGGCACTGTGGGGTCCCAGTGGCCCGGGGGCTCAGACATTGCTGTAGTGCGAACGAAGGGACCTTTCCCAGGAGCCCCCAGAAGAGCTTTATAAAAATGCTACAGTCTAGGGCCCTGCCACACGCCACCCCCCTCTCCCCCGACAAAGCGACTGCCCCCATCAGTCTGGCAGCAGTGTACCTTCCAAACACCCACCCCTGGAGGTGCTGATGGGCAGCCAGTTGAGATCTGGCTTAAAGCAGACGGCCCCAGGGGCAGAGCGGACCACACTGAGGTCATCTCCCGAGAAGCATGGGTCTTTGGAGAAAAAGGAAATATTGGGGTCTGCCAGGAAGGCAGAGGGTGCCGTAGAAGTTGGAGAGGGGCAGCCACAGCAGGGTTCCTCTGGCCCAGGGCACGAGAGGATTCCTGAGGACACTTGAAGAAGTAAAACTGGCCCAGAAGAGGGAGGAGGAAACAGGACTTCAGGAAATAGGATGGCTTCCCTGGGCCAGGCACTTGGCTTCTCCCTCATGACCTTGTTTATCCTTCCCAGTGGAAGGGGCTCATCCTTCTTGTTAGAATTGGGGAAATAGGTGTAGAGAGGCTCAGGAGTAACTTTCCCAGGACCCACGACTTGTAGCAGAAGCAGAGTTCAAACCTGGTCTTTCCTTTATCTCTGGAGAACCAACTTTGTGCCTGAGAACAGGGAGCAGTCTTGCTGCTCAACTGCCTGAGCTGTTTTAGATGAAGGGAAAATTAGCTGTGCGGGGTATGGGATGGAGGCTGGCGTACAGCATGGCAGCCATGAGCCAGGGCAGGGCTGCGTGCCCTGTGACCAGATGGACCATTTTGATGGAGTATAAATAAAGAGGGGTTTACAGCCCATGGCCAGGTTCAGGGCCCACCGTGCGGTAAGAATTGACAAGTTAAGTCCGTCTGAGCTTCTCTTTTCCCCGTCTGTGCATAGGGACCGTCATCACAACCTCTCTGTAGGACCGTTGTGAAGTTAGCTGAGGGTCTGGTGGCTAAGGAGAGCATACTGGGCACAGCAAGCTGCATGGGAATCACCTTGGTGTCTTCACTGGAATTGGCATTTCTCGTCATGCGGCCTAGGAACCCACTGAGCAGTGGCAGCCAACCATGAATTCGTGTTAAATTTGAGGTCAGCCACAACCCCCAGGTGTCTGAGAACAGGGCCTGGTGTTCACAGGCCCTTCTGGACTCCCTTCTCTTCCCTCACCAGAGTCAGTGGAGGGCCCTGTGAGCATGTGTGAATCCTCTTGGTCCACAATCACTTTCCCTCTTCCTCCCCACTCTGTGCAGCTCAGCTGCAGATGGCTGGGAGGATGGGGGGTGCCCCACATGCACCTGTAGGTGAAGGAGACCACCTCCTGAGTCCCTGGAGAAAAATCTAAGTTAGCTGACTTAGAAGGAAGGCAGGGGGACGCTCCAGCAGGCCTCCATCCTCCTAAGTGGTCAGCCGTGTGCACTGAAGGGGGCTAATGCCCTGCCATAGAGCCCTGCTTTCTGGGGCCTCTCTCTGAGGTCCAGAAAGACACTCAGGGTGGTACTCAGATCAGTCCACCACCTCCCACTTGCATTCAGCAGGGAATCCTGGGGAGCAGGTCCTGAAGGTGGTGGGGGTTTTTTGTTTGTTTGTTTAAGATTTTATTTATTTGATAGAAATCACAAGTAGGAAGAGAGAGAAAGAGGAAGGGAAGCAGGCTCCCTGCCGAGCAGAGAGCCTGATGCAGGGCTCAATCCCAGACCCCAGGATCATGACCTGAGCCAAAGGCAGAGGCTTTAACCCACTGAGCCGCCCAGGCGCCTCTGAAGGTGGTGTTTTGTGCTTCTAGTCCCACTCTCCAAAAGTGCCTTGATCGAACCTCCTCAGGTGCTCTTTGGCCCTCTCCTCTAGGGCAGCAAATACTCCTGCTGGTGCTGAATGTGGCTGTGGCTGTGGCTGTGCGGGTCCCAAGCACATCTGGTTCCTAGTACGTGACCCCCAGGGCTTTTTCCTCTCTAGCTTAACAGGGCCTGGCTAGGTTACAGCAGGGAGCTGGGTGGCAGTCACATGTTCTCATGACCCAGTCCCACCACCCTCCAAACGGCTCCACCTTGGCCATCGAGGCTGCCTTTCCCAAACTGCCATCTGATATGTGACTTACTCTGCTTTAAAAATCTTCCCAAGGTTGCAGACCGACGGATTTACTTTGGGAACCAGCGTAGCTGCCGCCACCAGAATCTGGAGCCATGAGCGGGTTTAATTTTGGAGGCACTGGGGCCCCCACAGGCGGGTTCACATTTGGCGCTGCAAAGACGGCGACAACCACACCTGCTACCGGGTTTTCTTTCTCTACATCTGGCACTGGTGGGTTTAATTTTGGGACTCCCTCCCAGCCAGCAGCAAGTACCCCTTCTACTGGCCTGTTCTCACTCACGACCCAAGCTCCAACGACACAGACCCCAGGATTCAGCTTTGGAACCACAACTCCTGCTACGGGAGGAACTGGATTCTCCTTAGGAATCAGCGCACCGAAGCTCAACTTGAGCAGCACAACGGCCACCCCAGCCACGGCACACACTGGCGGCTTTGGGCTCGGCAGCAGCACCCTCACCAATGCCATCTCGAGCACTGTCACCTCCAGCCAGAGCACAGCACCCACCGGCTTCGTGTTTGGCTCCACCACCACCTCTGCTGCTCCGTCCACCACACCGGGGGGATTCTCCTTCACAGGGGGAAGCACATCCCAGACCGGGACCTCAGGTTTCAATATCGGCTCCTTGGGGACTTCGGCCCAGCCCACGGCGCTTGCCGGCTTGCCCTTCACGGCTGCCCCTCCGGCTGCCAGCGGAGCAGGAGCCACACAGCCGGCCGCTCCTGCCCCCGCTGCTGCCACCACCAGTGCTGGCCCCACGCTGTTCGCCTCACTAGCCACCGCTCCAACCTCATCTGTCGCCACGGGGCTTTCCCTTTGTCCCCCTTCAACCACGGCTGGAACTCCTGGGGCCGGAACGCTGGGCTTCAGCTTAAAGGCCCCTGGAGCAACTTCTACCACTTCCACAACAGCATCCACCGCCCCTGCCGCCACCACCGCTGCCAGCACCACCACAACCACCACCACCACCACTGGCTTCGCCTTGAATCTGAAGCCACTGGCACCAGCTGGGATCGCCAGCAACGCACCAGCTGCCGTGGCCGCGCCGCCAGGGCCTAGCACCGGCACTGGGGCGTCCACCAGCCCTGTGATGACCTACGCCCAGCTGGAGAGTCTGATCAACAAGTGGAGTCTGGAGCTAGAGGACCAGGAGCGGCACTTCCTGCAGCAGGCCACCCAGGTCAACGCCTGGGACCGCACACTGATCGAGAACGGGGAGAAGATCACCACCCTGCACCGTGAGGTGGAGAAAGTGAAGCTGGACCAGAAGAGGCTGGACCAAGAGCTCGACTTCATCCTGTCTCAGCAGAAGGAGCTGGAAGACCTGCTGAGCCCTCTGGAGGAGTCGGTCAAGGAGCAGAGCGGCACCGTGTACCTGCAGCACGCCGACGAGGAGCGCGAGAGGACCTACAAGCTAGCCGAGAACATCGACGCCCAGCTGAAGCGCATGGCCCAGGACCTCAAGGATATCATCGAGCACCTGAACACGTCCGGGGGACCGGCCGACACCAGCGACCCGCTGCAGCAGATCTGCAAGATCCTCAACGCGCACATGGACTCGCTGCAGTGGGTCGACCAGAACTCGGCCCTGCTGCAGAGGAAGGTGGAGGAGGTGACCAAGGTGTGCGAGGGGCGTCGCAAGGAGCAGGAACGCAGTTTCCGGATCACATTTGACTGACGTGCCAGCCGTCTTCGGGTCCTGTGCGCTCCAAGGGCGTTGGAGGGCAGCGGGGGCACGCAGTTATTGTCTAGTGTTTGGTTGCAGTGAATACCTGTTTGTTCCTTTCTTTCATGTGACCGTGCCGTTGAGAACAGTTCTGTGGTTTGCTTTGCATTAGTGAAAACGGAAGTATTCTAAGCGCTCTAGTCTGGGCAGCAGCATTGTGGGTGTGGTTTCTTTGCGTATCTTTTGTGTATCTCAGACCCCTTTCACAACCACCACCCACCCATCCTTCCTGCTCCGGCCAAGTGCCAGTAGAGAGTGCTGGAGACGTTTCCCCAAAACCATCTGTCTCCCAGCCAGGGTCTGCCGAGCGGCCACTCTGCCCAACATATAGTCGTAGGTGCTGTGAAGAGTCCGTCCTCGAGGAGACGGTGTCCTGGTGTAAGGCCTGAGCCTGTGGAGACTGACCGCCAGTGCGAGAAAGGGGCTTGTGAATGGGACCAACCGTGGGATGTAGAATTTCAAAGGAGAAAGGATAGTCAGATGAGGGACTTAAATGTAATATTGAGAAAAGGGTCAGACTTGCACCAGGAGGTCTTTACCTTGCCTGGCTGACACGCCACCCCATCCTTCAGTTGTCCTTATCTTGGGCCTCACCTCCAGGAAGCCCTCTCAGCTGCCCCAGACCTGGGTCCGGTGGCAGTCCTGAGGCTCCAAAACGACATAGAGCGTGTGCATGTCTTGTGCCAACTGTTAACTTCTCTGTCTCACTATTGAATGTGAGCCCCTATGGGCAGGGACTGTGTTTCTTGGCCCCTTTTGTGTCCTCAGCACAATCCCTGTCACATTTTCAAAAGAACAATGGAGATGAAACACGGCATCAAATGTTCATCCACAAAATGCCTGCTGAAATGGCCATGAGTGCCAGAGGTGGCCACAGACTTGGGTTGGAACTTGCCAGTGCTGGAGCAGACCTAGTCTGTTAACAGTGAGAGATCCGTGGTGTCCAGAAGACAGAAGCCAACCGGTTGTTTCCTGAATGTCTTGTATTTGTCTTTATACTTTGCTGCACTGTCTGAGATACTATGACTATATGTTGCATTCCTAAATAAAATTTACTGTGGAACAAAAAAGTTGCCATTGATGTGTATCACTTAGAAAGCTGGGGAAAAAGAGCAGGTTCCAGAAGACTAGATCAAGTGAGGTGCCATTTATCTGGAACTCAGAAACCAGAACTAGACAGTACATCATTGAGGCACACATACACACAGATGCAGGTCGTGGGTTTGTCTGGTGCTGATGGCAGAAGAGCAGCGCATGAGGGAATGTGTGCCCGTAATGTTCTGGCTTCCATCGTAGATACACATGCATGTCAGTTCCTCCTCCATCTTCCCTAAGGCATTCGCTCAGAGGCCACAGGAGCTGTCGGCAGCATTCCTGTCCATTTCCTAGGGCTAGCTGGAGGAACTAGTCATGCTTCAAAGGTGGGAAACAGGCGAAGCTGGGATGTGGAGTTGTATGGGGGTCATTTCCAGATACTGGCCCAGCATTCTGCCTCTTTCCCTGGCTCCTGTGGGCGAGAATGATACCAAGCGCTTGGATCTCCTGCTTTGGGGTGGAGGTCTACCCCTTCAGCCTCTTCCTCACTAAGCCATGTGTTTGCTAAGGAATGCCCAGAGCTAATTCCTGGAGATGTATGGTCCATTTTCCCAAAGTCCTGGTCATAAGTCATTTCCTTGGACCATCTTTGTCTTCCGAGAACAAGTGTCCTGTCTAAGAAGAAGCCACAGGAGAGGGAGGGGAACAGAACAGAACAGAAGAGGGGGGGAGACCCCACACTAACCCACTTGATTCTCTCTGAAAGCTCCTCTCCCTGGACACTGGCCCTTTGTGCAGTCAGCCTTGCCTAACTGCAAGACCCACATCTGCTCCCTCTCCCTAAAGGGAGGAGAGTTGGAGCAGCCTCAAGTCATCCTGGAAAGTAGTAGGTCATTTATATTTTATCCACATTGATGCATTCAACATCTAGGTTTTTGTCTTTTTTTTTTTCCCAAAGATTTATTTATTTTTTTATTTAGCAGGCAGAGATCACAAGTAGGCAGAGAGAGAGGAAGGGAAGCAGGCTCCCTGCTGAGCAGAGAGCCGGATGAGGGGCTCAATCCAAGGATCCTGGGATCATGACCTGAGCCAAAGGCAGTGGCCTTAATCCACTGAGCCACCCAGGCAGGCGCCCCTCAACATCTAGTTTTGGAGCACCTACATACCAGATCCTGATCTGGCACTGGGGTCACAAAAATGGAACGGTGTTCCTGCTCACTCAGAGGTTGCTGGCAGGGGCTAAAAACTTTTCTTGAGCTTGCATTTCCAATGTTAATCTAATTGACCTGTTTTGCATATTGAACAATAGTAACGCTTTACTGCTTTCACTTAGGTACTTCTTTAAATGGAAATACTGAGTTCACTTTTTCCCATGGCCCGAGGGACCATGGGCACCCCACTTTGGAAAACACAATTATAAATCAGGATGATGGTCATGGTGCTCTTGCACCATGGGGAAAATGGCCCCAACAGGCTTCCCGGGAGCACCAGGGAGGGGTCCCCGGGGTTGCCAAAGGACCGGCGGTAGGGTGCCACCCTGCAGATGATGGCTTCGTTGTAACTGCAGTTTCCCTTTCCAGGAAGAAAACACAGATGCGCTTCTTTGCCGGTCCGACAAACGGCCTCTACTTAAGTTCCTCTTCATTAAGTAGTATGAAGACAGCAAATGTGGTGACTAAATTTGGCAGCAGAGGCTTTTAAAGGCGAATCTCTCAGTAAGCTGTTACTGCATTTCTTCCAGTTGAGGGATAAGAGTGGCAATTCGATGTATGGCTTTTCTTTCCATCTCAAGGAAGCCCTTAGTGATTCTAGAGCCCAGCTGCTTCCCCAGCATTATGCCTCTGCCTGTCGGGCGCAGTTTGGCATCAGAAGGGTCAGATGTTTCAAATAACTAAAGATTTCCAGAGCCACGGCTCCCTTCATCTCCTAGCGGAGGTTGAAATGAATGATGCCCAAACAGTGGTGTGCTGGTAAACCTAACAGTCGGCTCCCCAGGGTAAGGGTAGGGGAAAGCTCTGATGGGTGGCAAATGCTGATGCCCTTTACCCACCTCCCCCCCCCCCCCCATACCGTGATGTAGAGGCCCTCTCCAGGGTTGACTGCAAGCCACGGATGTGAGGTCACGGACTGGGAGTTTGGGAAATTGATATCTACAGATAACAATTGCTTCTCCTCAAGAGTATACATAATAGTAAAATATAATCGAATGATTGGGAAATGGTGAGTTTTGAGTTTTTAAAAAAAATTTTTTTAAGATTTTTTATTTATTTACTTGACAGATCACAAGTCGGCAGAGAGGCAGGCTCCTTGCCGAGCAGCGAGCCCAATGCGGGACTCGATCCCAGGACCCCAAGATCATGACCGGAGCTAAAGGCAGAGGCTCAACCCATTGAGCCACCCAGGCACCTCTAAATTTGTTTTTCATAAGACTAATCATTAAATGTGTATAATTTTTTTTTCAAGAATGGCATGCAAAACAAAAACCAAAGATCTTAAAAATCAGTCAGCTCGGAGCACCTGGGTGGCTCAGTGAGTTAAAGCCTCTGCCTTTGGCTCAGGTCGAAATCTCGGGGTCCTGGGATGGAGCCCCACATCGGGCTCTCTGCTCAGCAGGGAGCCTGCTTCCCTTCCTCTCTCTCTGCCTGCCTCTCTGCCTACTTGTGATCTCTGTCAAATAAATAAAATCTTTTAAAAAATCAGTCAGCTCTTGTGCGCTGCTAGGACCCAGCACACCACAGCTGCCAAGTTCTCAATTTACCTTGAAATTACTTGGGTGCTTGAAAAGTCCACCCTCAGACTCTCAGGGCAAGGGCTTTCTGCAGAACTTCCAGGAACAAAATCCCTCAGCCTCAAAAACCACGTTGGCTTCTGGACACCAGCCAGCTGCCAGCCAGACTTACCTGTCCCACACTGCCCCTGTACCTGTCCCACAGCCCTCACGCAGTGGCACTAATCACTTCAAACATCAGTGACTCACCTAGGCATGCACCTCACGTCCAGACAGCGTCCTGGTTCAACCCCATGACCTCCACAGGTTTCCCCGTGACCAAAACCAGACTTGGTGTGCTGCTCTGCCAGGCTCGGGCCCAGTCTGGTGCCGTGGGTCACATAAACCCCCAAGTTCTAAGGACACAAACCCCAAATCCACTGAGCAAAGACCCTTGATATCACTCAAATGCAAAGTAGGCTTCTTTGAGGCACCTGGTGGCTCAGTGAAGTGTTCCAACTCTTGAGCTCACCTCAGGTCTTGATTCCAGGGTCTTGAGTTCAAGCCTCGCATTGGGCTCTGCACTGTGCATGGAGCCTACTTGGAAAAAAAATTTTTTTGAGACAATCCAGGAAATTGGACTTTAATGCCATTTTTAAATGTAATACTGGTATTGTAGTTTGTGTTTTTTTTTTAAGATTTTGTTTATTTATTTATTTGACAGATTACAAGTAGGCAGAGAGGCAGGCAGAGAGAGAGGGAAGCAGGCTCCCTGCTGAGCAGAGAGCCCGATGTGGGGCTCAATCCCAGAACCCTGAGATCATGACCTGAGTGGAAGGCAGAGGCTTAACCCACTGAGCCACCCAGGCACCCCTCTCTTGGTTTTTTTTTTTTTTTAAAAGCAAATATTTCTAATATTTTTTTAAAGCAGAAGTTGGTTGACAGGGTGCCTGGGTGGCTCAGTCGTTAAGCGTCTGCCTTCAGCTCAAGTCATGATCCCCAGGTCCTGGGATCAAGCCCCACATCAGGCTCCCTGTTCAGCGGGAAGCCTGCTTCTCCCTCTCCCACTGCCTCGCCTGTGTTCCCTCTCTCATTGTGTCTCTCTCTGTTAAATAAATAAATAAAATCTTTTTTTAAAAATTTAAAAAAAAGAAGTTGGTTGGCAAACTATAGTCCCACTTCCTGTTTTTGTAAATAAAATTTTATTGGAACACAGCCATGCCAGTTCATTATACATGTTGTGGCTACTTACTTGGAGGACAGAGTTCAGTAGGCAAGGTGGAGACAGTGTGGCCCCCAAAGCCCCAAATATTTATAGAAAACGTTTGTAGACCTCTGTTGTAGAGAAACATCCTGAAGTATTTACCTACGAAATAAAATGAGATTTGCTGTAAAATAATGCAGTGGGGGAGGGAGAAAATGTAAATGAGACAAGATGGGCTAGGAGGTGATGGAGGCACTTGGGTTTACCATCCCAGTCTCTCTGTTTTTATATATGCTTGAAATTTCCATAATAAAAAGCTTTTGAGAAGGGAGTACTTGCCTCCACAGCCTCCCAACTGCTCTGAACTCACCAGGACCCTGGCACCTTTGGTCTAACGGAATCAGGACAAAGCTACCACCATTGACCCCATTTTCGTACACGCCCAATGATGACTTCTGTCCCGGGCTAACCAGAAAGGCCATGGGCGCTGAGAGAGCCCCCCAGAACCAGCCATGCAGTGAGTGCCCCCCCCCATGGGGCCCAGGGGTTCTGGAAGGGGGGAGGAGGGGCAGGAGGGCTCTCTGGGAAGGGGAACTCTGTCCAGGAGTCAGGCCAAAGACCAAGGGCCTTGGATAAGTCTGTCCTCTGCTCTCTGAGCCCCTCCCTGATCCAGGTCTGGGCCCCTGACTTCCCCTGGGGCCCTGGGCATCCCCTGGGCACGCCCTACTGCCTCAGGGACTTGGTCAAAGTTTTCATAGCAACCACTCCCTGTCTCTGAACTGCCTCAGAGAAAATCATATGTATAAAGCACGAGCCCTGTCCCCCGCACAGCTGTGTGGCCCCCAGTGTTTCTTCTCCTGCCAGCTGGACCCAGGTCTTTCTCTGGGACCATAGCCACAACATCCCACAATGCACAGGACGACCCCTACAGAGATGGCCCCAAATGTCAGTGTTGATGAGGCAGAGACACCCTGGCCTGGCCCGCTCCCTCGTTCATGAGCCGAGCTTGCTGCTGATGAACGGGTGTCTCAGAATGTGGCCCTGGAGCCAGGCTGCTGGGATCAAACCCAGGTGCTGCCGCTTTTCACGGGTGACCTGTCTGGGCCTCAGTTTTCTCCACTGGAAAAGGGGGACAGCTAAGCCCATCTTGTCAGGATCCTTACTGTAAATGAAGTAAAACATATCAAGTACCTGGGACGTGGTGGTACACAGCATCCGTAGGTGTTACACAGCAGCAAGCAGACTGATCAGACCCTGCCCCGGCAGGATCCCTACCCTTTCAGGCCCTGCTGGCTCCCAGTCCTGGGGCACCTCATGAGTTGGGTTCCTCTCCCTCCCTCTCCCTGCCCCGCTGACCCCTTGAGGTTGGTGTTTCACTTCTCTAAGAGTCCAGGAAGCCAGCGGGGGGTGGGGGTGGGGGTGTGGGGTGGGCGGGGTGTGTGTGCCCGGAGCCAGGGAGTTCTGCACAGCAATCCTGTATGGGAGAGAAACCAGGGGGGTCGGCTCAGGGATCCCAGTGGGACCCCTCAAGCTGTTCTGGGGACCAACACTTCTTGCCTAGATAAGTGCAGGAATTCATGGCTCTGCTGCCTCCACCCTTTCTGCTTCCATGCTGCGGCTGCTCCCTTCTCTGTGCGGACATTGCCTTAAGGAAGCAGAGCTGATGGGCCAGCACGACCCCCAGCTCTGTCATTTCCTGCTGTGGGCCCTGGAGCATGAGCCTTTTGGTCAGCTGGCCGGGTTCCCTTCCAACGAGGCCCCTGGGGTTAGAGGAGCGATGGTGCCACGTGCTCCTGAGGCTGCTGCTGAGTGCCGTCCAAGCATGGCAGTGCTCAGGTGCCCCTCGCCTTGGGGAGGGAAGTAGGCAGGGGCGGCCAGGGGAAGGTCTTCCCACTCTGAGGCCTTGGGTAAGTCCTGGGGTCTTCCCCTGCCTACCCCTCCTCCATCTCTCAGATCCCTCCTCTGTCAAGTGCAGCGCAGTGAGGGCGCACAGTCAGTGCAAAGCACTGAAACCAGGACCACCTTAGTGGGTCCTCACCGTGGAACGGTCTCTGCCATTTGTGCTGACTTGTGCCCTTCGCTTCCTTGGCGTTCAGTCTCGAGGCTCAAGGCTCTGTCCAGCGGATTGTATTTCCTTCTTGGCCGCTGCCTCCCAGGCCCCCACATCATATGTTTTCTGACTCATAGGTCCCCTCCCTCCCCCATCCTCCATCAAACCACATCCCCCTTTGATGTACCCTTTCGGGTTTTCCCATCTTGTTGCTGCAGAGGATCTGCTGCCTCTGGCTTAACTCCTCACCAGCTGCCTGGTGCCCTCTGCCCCACGCCAGGAAAAATCCCCCAAGTTGCATCTTCTACCTCCACCCACTTCAGGGGACCTACCACACGTCCCCTTGGCTAAAGCCCCAAAAGCCGAAGGACCTCTACTGCCAGGGGTGAGGGGGCTCCTTGCAGCCAGGTCATCTTGTTCTCACTGCCTGCCTCGGGAAAATGCACCCCTCATATAGCGGTGGTGAAAACCAAGGCCAGAGGCCCCTGCAGCCTTTTTGCAGAGGTGGTCCTTGGCACCCTAGCCTGAGCTGAGCACCACAGCTGAGCATCTCAGGGATGAGAAGGATGAGCACATATCCTGGGCTGCCTCTTGCACAGGGCTGAGGAGCAGGGGGTCACTCCTTGAGCCCTTCCTAGTACCCACACGGTGGCAGCAGCTGGCATTTCCTAAGGAGCAAGTTCTAGTATTGACCCAGGTGCTTGCTCACAAGGCCGGACCTGAACTCACTGCCTAATTCTACCCACACTTAATTGCCCCCACTTGACAGCTGCAGACCAGAACTGTGTGCGCAGGCACCAGGCTCAGGACCCGGGCAGGCCGGCCTCAGAGACTGAGGCTCAGAGCGGTTCTGTGGGAGGGGACTGGAGCCAGCAAGGGCCCTTTGGGGCACAGTGACAACTGACACACAGAAGGACTTGGGGGCTGTCACAGGGAACATGCCCCAAGGGCAAATGCAGGGATCCTGAGACCAGGCCCCCTTTGCATGGTTACCTGAGCATTTATTTCTGGCCTTCCAACAACCCCAGAACTATTTGGGCAAGAGGAAGAAAATAGACTGATTTGCTTCTCACAACCCCCCTTCCCCAACACCCACTCCCTCCAGCTTCAACTAAACCCTGAGCACCTGACCCTACTACCCAGGAAAGTGGTTTCGTTTCCCCCGCCACAGATTTCCCAGAGGGGGGGGAGGGCGGGGCTCAGCTCCTTTAAGGACAGGCCAGGGGGGACGGGGCAGACCAGTGGGAGCGACAGAGGACAGAGGTGCTGCTGCTTGGAGAGCCAAGGTAGAGAGGAGGCTGCAGAGACTGGGACCCCCAGAAACAGACACTTGGAGACAGGGAGAACAGAGGAGAGGGGAACAGAGAAGAGAAAGGAGTGCAGGGAGGGGGACCAAAGGGCAGACAGGTGAGTACAGAACAGGAGGCGGATAGATGGGACAGACAGAGGGATGAGGCCATAGGGGCAGCCAGGCCCCCTGTCACAGTGACCCTTGCCTCCCCTCCAAACTAGACACCATCTCCCACCACGAATTATGGCCTCATTAGGTAAGTAAGCAAAGGAAGGGGCACAGGGACAGGGGGACGGAGCCCACGTTTCCCCCCACACAAGCCTACTGATCTGCGCACTGTCCCCGTCCTTCCTACCTCCAGCCCGGTACCTCCTCGTCCTGGTCTCCTTCTTCCTCAGCCTGGAGGCCTCCCTGGATTGGAAGACTTCCCACAGCCAGGATCCCTTTGAAAAATGTATGCATGATCCTGACTATGAGGTGCTGCTCAGGGTTGTGACCTTGGGCCTCAATCGGACCTCCAAGCCTCAGAGGGTCATTGTGGTTGGTGCTGGTGCAGCTGGGCTGGTAGCTGCCAAGGTGCTCAGTGATGCGGGACACAAGGTGAGAAGGGCTGCTTGGAGTCTGCCTTGAGTCTTTCCTGCTGCGGGCTGAGAGTCCTGGGTAGAGGGGCCTGGCCACATCCCTGTTACGGGGCTGGTAGGAGGTGGGGAGAAGAGCTATGCTTTGCCCCTTGGTCTGGGGAGTGAAACCCAGAGGGAGGCTGAGAGGCCTTTGATTTCCCTGTCTTGCTCTCTCACGTTCCTGAGGGAATTCCCTCTGAATGTCCTCCGACCTCCTGAGGGGAGTTTGTGTTGTTGGAGATGGAAACTCCACTTAAGGAGAAGTGACCCTTGAGATCTAACCACTGCCCCGTCACTGAAATCCGAGAATGAGAATGGGCTCTGCCAGGATCTCTGTGCCTGCAGGAAATCTCCCCACCCTCTGAGCTGGGAAGTCCCTTTGCAATCTGGCTTGTTGTCTACTGCTGTAGTCTAGAATGTCATATGGTACATGTTTGCTCTGACATCTGTTCTCCCAGCTCCTCTCATTTCTCTATAAAGAAGGGGGTCCTAGGGGCTCCTGGGGGGCTCAGTGGGTTAAAGCCTCTGCTTTTGGCTCGGGTCATGATCTCAGGGTCCTGGGATCAAGCCCTGTATTGGGCTCTCCACTCAGCAGGGAGCCTGCTTCCCCCTCTCTCTCTGCCTGCCTCTCTGCCTACTTGTGATCTCTGTCTGTCAAATAAATAAATAAAATCTTAAAAAGAAAAAAAAGGGGGGTCCTTCTCTAGTTGAGGTCTGTGCTGCCCTGGATGGGGATAGATGGCTGGGGATGGGGGCTCAGTGGGAGAGCTGAAGGGCCCTGCTTGCTGTCCCCTCTGTCCCTCAGGTCACCATCCTGGAAGCAGACAACAGGATTGGGGGCCGCATCTTCACCTACCGGGACCGGAAGACGGGCTGGATTGGGGAGCTGGGAGCCATGCGCATGCCCAGCTCACACAGGTAAGGACTGACCAGGCAGCCAGGCGTGCACTGAGGCCACCCACAGCCCCACAGCTATGCTCAGACTCAGCCAGATCAATTCCATCCCCACTCCAGGGCCAGACTGAACTTCAACTCTGACCCCAAACCTAAGCCCCCAATCAAGTTGTATCAAGACTCCACCTCCCCCTCTGTACTTCTTCTAACTTCAGGATCTCCCATCTCCAGCCCCACCACGTCCAGCCAGACCTCCAGACCCTAACCTGGCCCTTCCCCAACCTGAACTCTGTTCCCAGTCCCACTTCCGCCCCAGAGAAACCCAGCCCCTTCTCCAGACACAGACCCAAACCGCCACACCTGCAGCCGTCCAGCCTTGAGCCTTGCTCCCATTTCATTCCAGACCCCCCACACCCAGGACCCTGACTCTAGCCGCACTGCAGCCTGGTGCCCATCCCCAGAGCCCCAGAGAGGGGTCCCGACTCCCCCCGGCTCACACACTCGCCGTGCCTGGCCTTCACCAGTCCTTCCATCTCCTGCAGGATCCTCCACGAGCTCTGCAAGAGCCTAGGGCTCAACCTGACCAAATTCACTCAGTATGATGAGAACACGTGGATAGAAGTGAACAACCTGAAGCTGCGGAACTACGTGGTGGAGAAGATGCCCGAGAAGCTGGGCTACAAGCTGCGCCCCAGGGAGAAGGGCCACTCACCCGAAGAGATCTACCAGATGGCTCTCAACCGGGTAGGCAGCCGGAGGCCTGCGGCCGGGCCCCTCTTGCCTCTGCCCAGCCTCCTGCCAGCCTGGCTGTTTGTGTCTCTCATTCCTCCCATTGTCTGCTGGCGAAACTGTGGTTTCCCGTAAATGCTGCGTGTCCCCAGAGCGCCATCAGCCTTTGGTCTCTGACCCCTGTACACACAGACACACACACACACAGACACACACACACACACACACACACAGTCCCGACAGCCTCCCCTTCTATGCCTTTGGCTTAAACTTTGATCTGCTGATCAAGGATCTTCCCCATCCATCTCTGGAGACCCAAACTTCTGTCTGTGCTCCCCTGGCCATACCCCGGGTATGGCCATACCCATACCCCTGGCAGCTCCCACTGAGCTCAGCATCTTTCCCTAACCCCACTCATGGTCCTGTGTTCTCCCCTCTCATAATGGCCCCATCACCTGCACCCCAGTCCCAGGCAGGCAGACCCCCAGGTGAGATCTTAGCTCCCTCCCTCTCCCTTCCACCATCAGTAGCCCCCTGCCCCATCCTTCCTGCCCCCTGAGCACTTGCACTGTTCCCACCTCTGTGTCCCCACAGCCCCTGCCCCAGCTCAGATTTCATCCTTTACCCTGGACCTTCACCCTGCTCATCCCCTACTCACAACCCCCAGTGGCTCCCCAGTGCCTTAGCCTTAGGTTCAAGCCCTGAATGGCTTGGTCTCTCCCACCTGTTCCAGCCTCCAAGAAATTTTTGTTACCCCCAAAGTCCTCATGGTGCCCCAAACACCCAAGCTCCTTCCTCCTTCGTACCCACTGTGCTCCTGCACCATTCTGCACCCATGCCTTTGCTTGCTGTTGCTTCCTGCCCTGCCTGGAAGGCCTTTTCCCTTTCCCACCCAGCGAACCCTGCTCATCCCCCAAGAACCAGCTCCAACCTCCCTCCTCCAGGAAGTCTTCCCTGGTGCCCTTAGGGAGGAGCAGGACTTGGCCTCCTCTGGGAGCTCCTAATTGTCTGTCTTCCCTCTGGGACAAGGGTGGGCACTGAGTTGAGGCCATTTTTGTGGCCTGGCACTGTCCACGGAGCCTAAGGAGACTCGAGGTGAATGATGAGTGAGTGAAGGGGCACATCCTTTGGGGAGTTCCCTGGCCACAAGAGAGAAGCCAGGTGGACAGTGAAGAGGGCTAAGGTGAAACGGGGCTGTCAGGAAGGAAAGAGGCTTGAACAGCACGGTAAAGGGTGGCCGCTTGTGGGGAACCGTACAGCGGTGCAGATGTGGTAGGGGGGCGCACTGGGCCCTGTATATAGTGCGGCAGAACTGGAGCTGCCCTAAGAGATGGTGACCAAGGGGCCGGCTGAGGGCACAGCCCTGGGGCTCTGGGCGCTGGGGAGCCACCAGAGGGCCTTGGGCAGGAGAGAAACCAGTGACTAAGCCCCTCGGGGCTGACGGGTGGCAGAAGGGACTCTGCTTCTGTCTGTGCCCACAGCCATCCAGGTGACAATCACTGAGCACCAGCAGGATACAGCAGTGACTCATAGGCTAGGGACAGATGCAGAACAAACCATGCCCAGTGGGGCTGAGTGTGACACCGTGAGGGTGGGCTGAGGCTGGGGCAGGAAGGGGCAGTAACAACTTGGGGAGACTTTACAGAGTGGTGACAGTGGATTTCAGTGGAGGGCAAGGCCGAGCGCACAGCATGGGCAAAGACCAGGTGGCCTGAGCAGGAGTGGCAAATGGCTGGCAGGGGCAGGTGCAGGAGGAGAGCCTGGGTTTGCACACCAACCTGGCCTCTGCGGTCCTGCCCCTGGAGCTCAGCGTCATCCTCTTATCCCACCACAGGCCCTCAAAGATCTCAAGACACTGGGCTGCAGAAAGGCAATGAAGAAGTTTGAAAAACACACGCTCCTGGTAAGTGGGGGGCCTCAGCGTCGCTGAGAAACCCGAACAAGGAGGGTGCCCGTTGGCGGGTAGCCCTGGAGTCAGAAGGTGGGAACCCTGCCTGACCCCGGGTTCAGCACATGCTCCCATTCTGGGCTTTCTTCCCTCATCTGTCACAACAGCAGGGACTGGATCCCTGAGCTTCAGAGAACCGTACTAAGTTCACTGTCACATCAGGGAACCAAGATGCTCAGCCTGGGAGGGACGACCACAGGGCTGAGGCCAGAGCCGGCGGGTGCAGCCCACTTGGGTCCTGACCTGGGCGTGCACCGGTCCTGCAGGAATACCTTCTCGGGGAGGGGAACCTGAGCCAGCCTGCCGTGCGGCTCCTGGGAGACGTGATGTCCAAAGACGGCTTCTTCTATCTCAGCTTCGCTGAGGCCCTAAGGGCCCACAGCTGCCTCAGCGACCGGCTCAGGTGAGAGGCGGGGCCTGCGGGCAGGGGCGGGGCCAACGGGACCCGGGAGCGCGAGGAACCCGGCGGGCGGGACCGTCAGTGTTGGGTGGGGTCGGGACTGGTGGGAGGACGAGAAGGGGCGCCTGTGTCCTGCCGCACTCGCCTCTTCATCCCGGGTCCTCGGGAGGAACTGGATAGGAATGATTCCCGGAGGAAGGCATGGCCCAGAGGAGAAGGGGGGCGGTGCCGAGCTCGGATACTTCTCTGCTCCCTGGCTCTTGGGGGACGTCGGGGACTGGCGAGGGCAGGGTTAATGAGTGGGCAGGGTCAGCGAGGAGCAGGCAGGTGACAGGCCCGTAAGGGAGCGGGCGGGGCCTCCGAGAAGGGGCGGGAGAAGGGGGGGACCTGCTGCCAAAAACTAAA